>NW_009937726.1:103513-137668 GCF_000696875.1 Nestor notabilis
GTTACTTAGTTCCTTCAACACAGAAAAAAAGAGGAAGAATAGTCTTCTCAAAAATCTAAAACCCATTAATGCAGTTCTGCTTTGTGCTTTCAAACAGCTGCTTAACGTGGGCATTTCCAGGGAAAGTGGACATAAAAAACATGGTATCATGAGTTTTATGTTCTAGAATCACATGACTAAAGTTGTCAGGTATTAAATCCATGAACCCATCTGCCACTATGAGCCAATTTCTAGGTTTTCTGGCAAATAAACCTCAGCATTGGGAGCTCACTAGTGAAGCAGCAGCCTTGCTCTTACAACAGGTAATCTAAGGAACTTCTGACCATCTCGGATCAATTTAAAACTGACAGCTGGAAACAGGATTTGCAAGTGCTGGAAGACTTGATTCACCTCTATGTTCATTCCTCCCCCAACACAAATCTTCTGATACCTTTACATGATTATACACCTATGATAATAACCCAGTATTTAAATTACAGAACATGAAGAGATATGAATCTTAATGGAGAGCTTTAATACTCCCAGGACTTGCAGCTAAACTCTCACAATTTGGCAGGAGAACAGCACTACTGTAAAATGAATGCCTTTTTGTGTCCCTGGAAGGAAAATCCCAAACCAACCTCAACTATACATTGCCTAAATGAAAAAAGCCCAAACCACAAAGCAAAGTAGCTAAACCTCTCTGCATTTCATTGTATCGCACACCTTGCTCAAGTACCAAGCGTGAAGTATTTGATGTCCTTCACACTTCTATTAAATTACACAGAATGGACCCATATTTTTAAGAGACCTGAACCTCATTCATTTTAGAGCATGATCGTGGAGGAAGTTTGTTATCCTTTGCTGGATTGTTTGTAAAAGAGACTATAAAAGTATGTAAATACCTACTAACATAGATTAAAATCCGTGCTGCTATCCGCTGTCCTTTGGAGTTGCATGAAGTTCTTTCACATATGCCCATTATATAGTATGATCAAAATTAAGAGAATACATTTTATCATTCAAAAGAATATTAAGTAATATGTAGAAAACACTAAAGCCATGACAAATGCATTAGTTTATTCACTGCATTTGTGATCTTTGCACTTGCAGAGCACAGTTTAACTGACTAGTATAAAGAGACATGAATCCCTTTACATTTAACTCAATCTCTGAATCCTCTCCAAATAATTGAACTCCTGCATGTTAACTCCCATGTGATGTCCCTGGAGAATGAATGCATTTGAAACAGGTGGCACACAAATCACATTTAGTAACAGAGAAAGAACTGCATTAGCAGGGATACAGAGTATTGAAGACTCACAACTCAGTCAACCATATTCACTCTATTCTCTTGTGCTCCAGCTCCCCAAGTGGTTTCTTTTTCTTCAGTGACAGTTACAGGTCCCAGATAATTATTTTCATTAGTTTCTAGTCCTCGTCTACCCGCTGCTCCTCTCTTCTCTCAAGAGAGTTCTACAGGCTCTATGTCACTTTAGTCTTCCGCTCTTGCATCTTTTGTAGATATAAGTTAGTATCTGAATTAATTCTGGAACATCTCATTTACCATCTCATTTCTTGACTTGAAAGACCCAAATTTCAGGTTCTGTAATGACCACCTTCCTTGCAGGATTCCTCTTCTGTAATCCAGATTTCATTTCTCCTTGCCAAGCACATCTACCTAGTTTAAATAAACTCAGTCACACTGTTTCGCTTCAGATGACTTTATGAAAACCGTAACTTCATCTGTTCCTAAGGTACAGGAAAGTAATTTCATAGCAAAGATAGGGAGAGATGGATTTGGCAGCCCAGGCAATCATTACTCAGATGGGTTACAGAGGCACTGGACATCATCCCAACAACACATCGTCTCCAGCAACACAATCTTAAGAGGGGGGAAAAAAACCCCCATTGAGTTTTTGTCCTATTAAAACACCTCCCAGTCTCGTCAATGTTAGAACTGGGAGGACATTCTACTTTCCCACAAACTAACACATTGAAGGGGATCAGAATGAAGATGGGATTTCTCTATTTAAACAAAAAGGTAAATTTGAAAATGAGTCAAGGAATTCACCTTTGCTATAAGCTGCCTAATCAAACAGAGTTTGAAAAGAAATAAGATTTCAAAGAAAGTGTATTTAAAAACATGTTCTGAAGCCACATGGAGCTCAAATTAGTAGAAATTAAATATAAATAATATTTCTGTACATCAGTCCAAGACTTCTTGTATTTTAAACATTTACAGTTGTATGATGTACAAATCATCTGAATCTGCAGAAAGTCTGTTCCATGAAGACAATTCAAGAAAATCACGAGAAGGAAAAACAATTATTCAATCACACTAAATGCAAGATTTCCTGTTTTCAGTTCCACCAAGCAACCTTCTGAGATAAATTATTTCCTCCTTAGTTTTTTCCCTTGAATTAAGCACAAGCTTCCATTTGAAACTGCTGCTCAAATGAAAAGAAAAACACCAAACACACACAAACCCACTTCTGCGGTGAGAAGTATTTTCTATAAATGTCTGGCATACCAGTCCAGTGCCTTGGCAAGAGTGGAACTACAACTGGTGCTGCAGAGCGTGCTGAACCACACAGAAAGCTCTTGCGAACAGCACCCGTTCCTAATGGGACACTCCAAAATGAAATTACCATGAAAGAAAGGAAAAACAGGACCATTTCTTGATCCCCAGCCTTTAGCTGCGACAGCAGTTACCCATTTCTCTGCTCTCGAAACACACATGAACCCTGTGCAATGCTTGAGCAGGCTCTGCCTCTAAACCCCAGTGCCAGTGTCTTGGCCTACATTGCCATCTATACTGCTGACAGGACCACTGCCAGGTCAAACAATTCCTTCAGGAGGAACGTACTGCAATGGTCAATTCTGCACTGAATTCTCACCCACGGCGAGAAACGAAATAGTTGAAGCTTTCTGCTAGTTCTGTGATGGCACGTGTTTGTTTGCAACGAGAAACAATGCTCTGAAGAACAGCTACAACCCAAAACTGGAAACAAAAATGAAAGAAACTACTCTAAGAGCTGCTTAGTCTATTAGTTAGCACACAGAAAGCACCCTGCTCTCACGTGTGTATAGGCACTGTGTGTGACATTCTGTGTACATGTAATCCTGAGCTCAAACACAAACCCACATGTAAGTGGCATGCAGGGGAAAAAAAAGATGCAGTTTGCCCTGATCTTCAAACCAGCCTCACCAGATAAAATAGTGAGAGGGAACCTAAATGAAAGGAAAAGCTGAACTCCACAAACTGTACATGTAAGCTGTTATAAAGTAATGCAGCCATACCTACATGTACTGATGGAGCATCTAAATTGCACAAGGTTCACAAAATTTTCCTGAAAATTCCCAAGACTTCATTATTTCTAACAGGTCACTGAGATTTGGTAGGATTTTCCTCAAGGTCAGAAACATTCTCTTCATGCTTTCACTTAAACACTGTTAAATTTTGACTGAATTATAGGGTGAGGAAAAGAATAAATAACCACTTCCCCATCCTGGTTCCTCCTCCCCCTTCGTGGTAGCTTGAAAGCCAGCCAAAACTATTAAAATGCAAGTACATGCTATTGCCATTACCATCCTGTTCCTGAAGAATCCAGAAACAGGGAAAACACAGGTGTTACCAGTCAATGTGGGAAAAGGGAAATGAGTTAGACTGAAATCACATCAAAATCCCTCAGTATAGTCTGCAGCTTCAGGATCCCAAGTTTTTTCAGTCTAGCCTACAGAGAATGTCTCGTCCCATAACTGATAAAATGGAACCAACAGAAAAGGAGTTAAAACATCCATTCTTCTATTGGGTTGGTTAAGCTTCTCAATTCTGCAAGTCACACGAAGCAATGCCTCATCAGCGATAAGGTGCACACATCGGTTAGAAGCTATTTTGACAGACAAAAAAAAAAATGTCTTCACCCCCAAGGAATCAAGTTCCACTGACCCACACAGCCCCTCTGAAAGAACCTGTCCTAACTTTGTCTAATATGAGGTTGGTTGGTTAGATGCAAATTCACAGCCTGGTTTGGGTTGGAAGGGACCTCAGAGCTCACCCAGTTTCAACCCCCTAACACAGGCAGGGACAGCTTCCACTAGAGCAGGTTGCTCCAAGCCCCTGTGTCCAACCTGGCCTTGAACACCGCCAGGGATGGGGCAGCCACAGCTTCTCTGGGCAACCTATAACAGTGTCTGAATCCTCAAGGAATAGCTGACGTGTTATGCTTTATCCTGTTGGGACTTGCTGTTTCACTGGAGTTTGGAATGAGCAAGGCAGCCTGAGAATATTTTCCTTTGTTGTCAGTTCAGAATTCCTGGAATGGTTCAGGAATCACTCCTGCCTATCTTCTCACCACCCTTTTTTACCATGGAAAAGAAAGTGCTGTGGTAAAAAGCAGATAATTGGAAATAACCCAAAATACTGAATGGAACAATTGAAGATGATGCCAACCAGGGAATTCTCACACAACACCAGCAAGAGTCTCTGTTGCCTCTTCCAATTTTGGTCTGCGTGGTGGCACATCTTTTCCTCTGTGGTGTGGACAATTATTTCATGCAATGTGCAGCCTCACCCAGGACTCAGTCTCTTCTCCAGAGCTCCCGGTCAACCCTGAGCTGCTGGATCCACCACATTCCAGCAGTTATAGCATATGTTCTAACCTGGTACTTCTCTGCTCCAAAGGAAAGAGAGCTAACAGTAGAAAACAGGAATTTCTTGGTAGAATTGCTCTCTTTTCACCCCTGGCATCTGAAGACAGGCAGAGTCTCCACAATATTGTGTTTATGTGCCCTATGAAGAGGGGAGTCATTTCCTCTTGAAACTATTCTGGTAAATGGTGGGATTGTTCATGAGTGCGATTGCCATCAGGAAACATGAGAAGGTTTTTGAAGATGTGAGTACAATAGGCTGCAAAATCCTAATGCTGTTCCCACAGAGATGTCAGGCTCCCATCACACACTTAAATAGCTGTCTGCACATAGAACTTTATCAAGCTACTTTGTTTCACCACAGTCAACTACTGCATGAGACACATTCAACTGTTGTAGACAAAAGGACATATAAATACACTTGAGCAGAAGAGCAAAGTCAGAGCAAAGGTTATAAAATGTGGTCTTTTGTGTGGGATAGGCTGGTAATACAAGATTGAAAATGAATGAAAGGAGTAAAGAACATGCAAATTATTTCACTTTTTCTTCTAGGGCACATGATTTCCTCAATAGGCAGGCTACCCCCCCACTGCAGCTGAGGACAACACAAGCCTGCTTTGTCAATGCTTCGTGACCTATTAAAAACATTCCACTGTAAAATGAGACTGTTTTCAGGTGTTACAGAAGGTCTTGAGACTCAGATACACCATTATTTACAGACAGCACTAGATACATTGCACAGAAAAGGGACTACACGAGATTCCTTTATTCTGTCTTAAGAACTTTGCTGACCTTACTGTCACAAAATGACAGATCTGGCCTATGGACATGTCCATGCATCAACAGAATGGCATAAAGGTTAAGTCCACACTTGCGTTTTATTCCATAATTTAAGTCTAAAATACAAGAGGTAATTGCTTGCACAAAATTGGCATGGAACGGAGCCACACAATGTGGTTTAAAAATACCTGCAAATTCACTCTATTCTCAGCCTGAGGGGGAAAAGGGGCAATGCTGTGCTGGGGTCATCACATCTGCATCTTTACTACTTACACCCTGCTACTATAGCAACTGCTACAGTTTTACTCTACATAGTCACTAACTGGCAATAGGGTGTATAACATCCCTAACAAGCTCAACCATACCCCATGTTTTACTTCATGACCAAACTCCAAACCGCCAGAAGCACTAGCCCAGCAGTTTTAAGTTATTAAATGTTCCTCTGCTCCAACCATCAGCAACAAAATTTGACAGGAATTGCTCAAGCTTCAAAAAGAGAAAAAAAATCCCATCCCCAACACATCACTCCAGCTAATTCACAAAAGGTACTTCACTAGCCTGTAAGAATCGAAGTCCCCACCTTTCTTACACATTTGGTAGACCATTTTTTCCCTCTTGAAGTCACAGTTAAGACAGGCTTTCAGAGAACAAATAAAAGCTTCCCCGGAAGACAGAGTTCTACACAGTCCTTGTGTAATAACTAAGTGTAAAATTAATGTCCAGAGTGTTTGGGTTTTTGCTACACCAGCCAATAATACATAAGTGACAGAAGTTGTGAACATTTTATGTTTAGGCAGCCAGCAACTTGCAAGGAGTATCAGGAATGAGTCAATGTGTTTCTGTCAGTGCATGCGCATCACACAGATTTCTAACTTTACATTAAAAGCTACACATTTGTATTTCACATGAATGTAACTTTCAACAAGTGTCCGCTCTGAGGAAGAAACATTGCAACAATAAAAAAATTATATGTTTGTGAAAACACATTACACATTCATATGTAATAATCGTTTGTCCCACCAGTAGTGAGCTTCTAAGTGAGACCTGTACCCAAAATCCTGCCTGAATCTGCTGTTGCTTCATCCCAGCAGAAGTACTTGCACAAGTTCGAGAGGTTGGCAGTGGTGTAATGGTCAGCAACTGCCAACTACATGTTGTACGTATCCTTCTGCAAGGAGGTTTTACTATTCAGTGATGGAATATATTACTCTTCTTATTTCAATCACACAACTTGTCCTCCACCAAGCTTAATGGGAAGCTGCTCTGTTGGTACTCCAGAAATATTCAAGAATATTCAGAAAAATTCAAGAATATCTTGAAAAGCGTTAAGAGAATTAGAAACAGCTCATCTCATTCAAGATATCTAGATGGTTTTCCCTACCCATTTCACCAATTTCCTCTTGGGAAAAACAAACAAGCAAACAAACCAAATCATACACACACAAAACCCAAACACCAAGAAAATAAATATAATTACTTAAGCTGAAAAGAGCATGGACCACTTAGAGATTATTTTCATAGAATCCTAGAACGGTTTGTGTTGGAAGGGACCTTAAAGCTCCTCCAGTTCCAACCCCCGTCACAGGCAGGGACACCTTCCACTAGAGCAGGTTGCTCCAAGCCCCATCCAGCCTGGCCTTGAACACTGCCAGGGATGGGGCAGCCTTTTCAGGTGTAAAAACCCTGAAGAAATCTAGCCAACACATCAAAACACTTCCTGGCATAAAGAATAAAGCTTTAATCGTCTCTGCTCCTTCCAGTCGTAACTACATTGACAAAAGCCCTACTGGAGATGGATCTGTATGACCCAGGAGTTACCTTCTGCCTTTATGATATCTAAAGAACAGCTTTAAACCCCAGAATACAATAATTCTTGAACATATAAGCTATACCAGCATTAGGTTTGGTGGTTCATTTCTTCACGAACTCTAAGTAGAGGAAGATTTTTCAGTAGTCCAAGCAGTTAAGTCGCTGCAGCCAGCATTCAGAGGAGGGAATGGTGAGGTCCATGTATTGAAAACCCATCCATAGTGACTCATGAAAACAAGGCACCCATATTCATCTCTTAAAACACTTGCCCTGGAAAAGTATACATATAATCATTGTACAGACTACAAGCGAACTATCATAATAAGGTCACCTAAGTGAAAAACCAAACATGTAACTAGCTGTAAAATACCATGTCTGTCTGGTTTTCAGGAGGAGAGTAACATCTTCTTGCAGCACAAGATTACTGGAATAAGACATATAATGGTTTAAAGAAATGACCAGTACTGGGAAAACTGGCAATGGCAGTGCCTTGCTGCAAGTAACAGCTAGTACTGTATCTAACTACTGCTGCCCACATATGGACTAATGCAGTATACATACTACAATTGTTGACAAAAAACTGAACCATATGAAACTAATTACAGCCTGGATTCCATACAGCTTTATTTTTTCTTAGGCAAACAATACCAAGATTCTCAAAGTACCTAAAAACATGTTTCTCATGAGAACTCTGTAGTTAACTCTGGTTTTCCTCACAATTTGTTCTTCTATAACATAGAAAAGGCTGATAGCAAGTAGCGCAATTCCAATCCAAGCTAGCCCTAGAATTTCTATTCCTAATCCTCTCTTCATAAAGCAGAAAAGATTTCAATTTTCCAGCAGCCACGGGAATTCAAAGGAGCAGAAGGAAACAAAAAAACCCAAACCACCCAACAAATCACTTCAGAGAGATGCCAAATTTTACTACATGTGGAAGTTCAAAAGGAATCTAAATCTAGGAAAATTATTCACAAACAAGACACAGTCTGGTTTTGCAAAAAATCTGCAGATTTAATACCAAGGCAAGACACTGCTGTCAAATGGCTCCAGCAGGTTCTGTTTGCCCTGTGTCAAGATCAATGCATGAGTTGAGTGCGAGGGAAGACTTCCTTCAGGGTTGAAAGGGTAATTTAGTTTCTATGGTCCATTAATTTCTTGGCTTCTTTCCCCAGTCTGCTCATCAGTGTGAAGTGCGGTGATGAGTTTCAGAACATGGAACTTGAAACAGCAGCTACAGAATTCCTTCACACAATGACTGCAAAACATCTTACAGAATTAATGTAGCTTTGGAAATTCCTGACCTAGAATTCATACTGGTGGCCTGCATCAAGAGCCATTTTTACCTTTCGAACTGACATGAAGTCAGTTAATTACATTATCTATGGCTTATTCATCAGCATTTAAGCCAACAGCCTCCAACAGCCAAACTAGTTTTGCTTCAACTGAATTAGTAACAGATGGAGAAGATATATGACCCTCAGTCACAAGGTTAAACAGATAATTATGAAAAAACACAAGTATTCAATATTATCTGATCCTATTAATGTTGCATGGGCAAAGAGTAACACATAGCTAAGTTCAGGAGGAAGGAGAATAATTTAGGTCACTTGAAGAAACTCATTTCTTCATGATTTCTTTCATTCTAGAAGCACAGACTGTAACTATTGAGCTGAAGAAACCGAATTTGGCACCAGGAAGACACATACAGGCCATAATAAGTTCTCCTAGAAAGAGTTGCTGTTCTGCAGTAGTATTTAGCTTGGTGTAAATGCTAACATGATTTGACCCTTTTCTGGCACAGACCAGTATGGAAACAAGGCTTACACTTAGTTCTGTTACCCTATGAAAGACAACTTCCTACCACACCTTTATATTCTCTATCTGTAACACAACTAAAGGCAACCCCTCTCACATGGAATTAAGTGGCCTGTGTTGAAAAAGGATAGCAATAGAAAAGTGTTAGGAATAGTCAGAAAAAGATTTAGGATTACCCTTCATGCATTCCCACCCTGTACCTCAGGGCAGAATTATTTCTTCTCTTCTTTAACCAGCAGCCAAAAAAATGGTATAAACGTGAATAATGAGTAATTCTTTTGTTAGTTTCCACTTTCAAACTCAATAATTTAAGTAGATTCCCCCCAGAATAAAGGAAAATTTTAAGTAAAACCAGGCATACTTAAAAATAAGTTGAATTCAACCACTTCCTGGAGTTTGGCCGGCTTCATTGACAACACTTGACAGAAGAATATAAACTTCACTAATTCCTGCAATCCGAGATGACTACACCAGAACTGCCTGCCAGGCACACCATTCCTAACCCTTGGTGGCACTTGGGTGGGCTGCAAGGCCTGCCACCCCACTCCACAGGAAAGGTGCTGTTCCCAGCAGTGGAATGGGATGGTGACTGCTCTTCCTTTCAGGTGAGTTTTCTATCGCAAGCTCCTCTTGAGAGAAGGGTAAAGAATTCTAGCAACAGATAACCTTGCTGGAACCAACCAGCTTCAGCTGTTGAGGACAGCAGTATTTCACACTGCTGCCCGCCACACAGTGAGCTACTAAAACATATCAAGAGTGAGCCAGTAAAGGCTAGTGTGCTACAAAGAGAAGAGAATAAAGTCCTTGCCTTGCCAATTTTGCTTGTCTTCCAGTTTGCAGTTTAACACATATGGGCGAATTATTACACAGATGATCCTAGCAAGTCTTATGCTGCTGCCTGGAGGTGGTCAGATTGCCATCTCTTGGAGAACAACCCCAGATCCCAGTTGTCTTACATTGCTTCAGCCATTTCTTCCTGTGTTATCTCAGCCTTCAGTGGTAAGGTGGTTGCTGTGTTTTAATTAATTAGCCTACCACAATGGGATTTTGACAGATGATACTCTAATTCTACAGCACACCTGCTTCTGAAGATGCAGATACGTAATATGAACTCTGCATTAAAATAATTTATTTCCTTGGGAAAGAATCAGACTATCTGCATTCCTTTCTTACTTTCAACAACAAACACCCTCCCAGTATTGAAATCATCTGGGTGGAACAGCTCTACTAACACTTTTAAATATTAGCAAATGTTTTCATAATGCTACTGTTGGAAGGCAAAATTTTAAACAAGAAGGTTTTGTTAAGATTCTTAAAATGCAACTAGCTACTCTGAAGACTAGGTCAGAGCAAGTGGAAACAAGAAAAATCTAAATATTTACTTAAATTCTTAAGTTATCTGGCCAGAAAATGCACATCTGAAATTAAGGTCCTAAAAATATGACTATATTTTCAAAGTGCTTCTTGCAATGCAAGCTATGCTGCATGCATTCTGCCAGCAAAATTATCCCACGAAATCAAATCTTAATTAGAAAAAAGAAGTAACACAACAGTGATGAGGAAGTTCAGGTTAGATATAAGGAAAAAATTCTTTCCTGTGAGGGTGGTGAGGCTCTGGCGCAGGTTGCCCAGAGAAGTGGTAAATGCTCCATCCCTGGCAGTGATCAAGGCCAGGTTGGGCAGAACCCTGGGCAAGACGTCCCTGCCCATGGCAGGGGCTTGGAACTAGATGACCTTTAAGGTCTCTTCCAACCCAATCCATTCTATGATTCTATGATATTTCTAAACTCACATACAGAGATACATATACACCCATCTATTACTATCTCAAATAATCACCTGTACAAAATCTAAAGGGCAGAGGGAGGAGGAACAAAGCAGCAAATTCCCTTCATCTTGCGAATAAGTGTAGCCAAACACACAGTGTACTTCAGAACCTAATGTCATGTTGGGAAAGGTTTAATATTGTATAGGTAAATGACTGGTATACAATTAGGGAATTAACCACAAACATATGTCAATAAGTATCTAGCATAAGATAGTATAACATGAATACACAATTCCATGGGGTTGGAACCAGGTGACCTTTAAGGTCCTTTCTAACCCAGCCCCTTCTATGATTGAACGGTAATTCCTGGGTTTATGTGTTTTGGCACATATGAAGGGGTTTTATTAACACACGTTCAGGACTGCTGAACTGCTTTACAAGTGGAAAGTCCAGGAGTGAATTAGGTAGCTTATATGCTGGTTAAGTCTTTACGGTGTATTATATAGTCTTATATTCCAAACATAGCTAATACCTACTTTAGGAAACAGTCCAAAGAAGTTGCTCAATTTAAAATGGAGACTTCAATTCTGTGTTCAGATCAGAAAGCTGAACTATCACTGGCAGGCTGTTTGGCTGGGAAAAGAATCTCTTTGAAGCTGCTCATGGGTTTGGAATGTACAAATGAAGACTGTATCCTAATGCAGCCAGACAAGGAAGTCAGGACATAACTTTAAACAATCGTGGTTACAATGGCTTCAATGGAATGTGAGATTCTGAAATCATGCACAGCTCAAGTGGCTTTTAAATAAGAACTTGCAATAATCAAACTGCAGATGAAGGAGTCAGAGTACTAGTAAACCAGTACGCATCATATACAATACTTCTTAAATGACGTTGTAACTGAAACATTGAAAATGTATTTCTCATCTCATTATTAGCCTGGTTCAGGGCACTTCTACACCACAGATATCTGCTGCTTTTGCTCCCAGTGAGAAACTCACCCACAAAGCCCCGTTTCCTCACCATTACTCTCAGCAGTTTATTTTAATTGTCATTACTCACAAGGCTTACCTCATGATAAGGTCAAACCTATATTAACATAGTTTTATTTGCAAGTAACTGATTTGAAACAAAAATAATCAAACAGTGGTTAAGTATTCCTTTGCTCTGTGATTATTTTGTAGCATGGTTTCCTTGGTGTATTTGGGTTTTGGTTGGTTGGTTTAGGTAACTTTGAGCTATAGGGCATACCAGTACAGTAGGGACATGGTTAGGATTTTCCAGAACCAACCCATCTGAAAGTAATTTAATTCTTCAGACATACCCTTTATAAGGTTTTATATGTAATCCCAATGGAACTGTTCACAGGCTGAATTAACTATTAGTGAAGTGTTTACCACGTATTGATCTGTAAGCAATACCATTTGGCTTAGGAAATTCAAATTAAGTCAAACTGCTGCTATATAGGTTTTAAAATAAAAAATTCTATAGAAAAAAAGCATTTATTCAACTATAAAAGAGCAGCTCTCCATACGAATTTCAGTTTTTCACTAAAAACATCTGAAAATTATTTTCCTGATCAAAACCAAAAAAAGGTAAAAAGAACAGTGGCAACACAGATCTATCTACAGGCATGTATACATAAAGTATTGTGGGTGCATATGCTGCAATGGTCCTACAAGCAGAGTCTGGGCAACTGTAGGCATCACTTCTGTACCATTTTTACAGTTTATTTTGGTATAAGGAGCCTCTAAACTAATAAACAAACAAAGCAACAAACCCAAGGGGTTGTTAAAAAGATAATCACATACAGATGTGTCATCTGTATTAAGGCAGAAACTTTCATAAAATTTGCTCAGTGCCATTCTCTGGTACATAGAAGAGGGCACCTAGTAGCTAGAAAAGCCATTATCATAGGAGTTCCCTTCTACTTCACTGACAACACAGATAAAAGCTTCTCAAATGGGGTCAGGTTTGCATGGTCAGCAAAAAAAGAAAGTAAAACCAGTTTTCTGCTCCCACTTCTCCAGGGAAGGCTGAATATTAGGCTATTAGGTAGGCAGATACATTATTTTATAGCTTGCAAAGCCCTTGGGTAATAAAGAATGAGTGCAACTGCCACAGGCAGCTTTACAGGAAATTGTGAGAAACAATGACAGATGCTCCAGAATTGTTTCAAAACAAAGCAAAGCAGGAAGAGCAGTGTGTCAGCTGAGGGCTTGCTCAGGAACTGTATTCTCCAGTGTGCTGACAGAACCTACATGCATAAAAACTGTATTCTGAGATGATGTGCACACACGGAGCCATACGAATGCAAAGCTATTTCATTCTGTCCATAACTATATATTTTATCAAATACGTATTTCAACTGCCATTCTCAAGAAGAGATGGAAAAATCTTCCACATTTAACAGAAATTGCTGGAGACTGACAGAAGTAAGTGACAAAATTAAAGCTTTCATATAAAACTCTCCCAAAAAAGGCTGAAGTCCTTCAAAAACCACTCAGGCATTTAAAACACTAGATCTCAAAACTTTCAGTTGGTTTTAATGTTCTTTACTAGCTTCTGAACCTTATGTCACCAACTAACTTTGGAGATGAATTTTGAAAGGAATTGTTTCTGTAAGACAGAAGAAGACACCAAGCAGGATCTTCAAGCAACAAATAATGCCAAACTCCCAATTGAAATGAACATGAAGGAGGTGCCTAAACATGTCTGAAAACCCTACAAGTAGCTACCTGCATGTTAAATCACACAGATGTTATTAATTGCCCCCCAAAACAAGTTCCTCTAGATTTTTAGCTACAATGGAAAATTATCTTAAAGATTTCAGTGGAGTACAAGAGAGAGGAGCCTTTACACAGCTCAGCTGGCAATCTGCTTGTCTTTGGCAGGATGACATTGATCTTCCTATTCTGCAGTGCCATCTGACTGTTTAACAAATAAGGCTGGCTCTCTCTGATCTCCTAGTTGTTGTGTGTAACTAACCACACCATTTTCTTGCTTAATAGATGTTTAAGTTTCCAGCGTACTTCTGGCTATAAACTGCTTTAATCTATCTGCTTTAATACGCTACCACCACAGTACGCAAAAATTCGTGCCTGGATTTTAGAGAGACCTTTATAAAAAGTAGTAATATTTAAAAGCTAGTAGTAAAATCACATCCCTAAAGTCAGCTTAGTACTTTTCAAAACAAAGCAGTGGAATTTCAGTAAAGTATGTGTCTGCAAAGTGTAAAGACAGGTGGAATCACTGTAACATTGCCAAGTGCGTAAGCACTCGATTCCCATTGTGATTCTAATTGTTTATTAACATTTATAGAACTATTTTCAAAAGACTTTGGTCCAGGTTATTCCTCCAAGTTACAAACTTTGCCATTTAAAGAGTATTAAACAAGCTCTGAAATTTTTAAAGCAGGAAACAACTGTATCTCTAAACCTCTTGTAACACGATGCAGTGAAGAAAGAATAACCCCCTGGCTTCAAGTCTGTTCTGAGTTTCATTTCTAGAGTTTGGCATCAAGGACAGTGTATGCCCAGCTTTATTAAAGCAGTCCACACCAAAACAGGAGCAGAAAAACAAAAGTCCAAGTAGTAGACAGATCCTGCAAGTGTGTAAGTAGCATAAAGCATGCTGTCAGAAAGCAGAAAGTCACCAGGAGAGTCTAAAATGAAGCAATGCTATTTTTAATATTTTGTTGCTGTTGATTGCGCTGTACCAGAAATAGATTCTAAACTAAGTATGGAGGTTTGGGGAAGAGTTTCTTGGGCCATCTGTTCTCCAGGAGAGTTGGATTTGTTCTGTAATACCACACAAATGACAAAGCTGCAGTTTATGAAGCTGTTCTTAAAAATGAGTATGTAATCAAAAGAACTTTCATCAAAATATATGTCATAAACCAAAGTCAGTCCAGTCTCAAAAGAGCAGCTTAAAGTCTTCAACTTGAACAAGTTCAGCAAACTAACACTCTTATTCCCACATCTCTGTTATGACAGTGTATTGTACAAGGACTGACTAGCTTATTTTTCAACTCAAATAAAATCACCTCCACTCACACAAAACAATCATTCAAATTTAGGACATTAAATAGATTTTTCTTTTTATACTCTTCAAGTAGTCATTTACATCCAAAATCAATCTTCAAAGATCATAAATGCCACAGAAAGAGGAAATGAGAATACAGCTGAAATTACCAGTGTTTGTGTGGCATGACTGTGAGCATTCACCTATCTAGAAGAACAGTGCCCTTAAGAAAAATGAAGCACAACAGAAAATCCTGCTATTTATTACTCAAAGCTATACTGCTTTATGTCTTTCACTAGAACAGAAGAGAGATTTAGCCCCATTAATATTATTAGTGTTATCTCCTGTAAATAAAATTAAATGTGATGCCCAGGGTGGGGGAATGGGTAATTGCAGCCACTGGAGAGTAGAATTTCTCAATCAACAGTTTTATAGTATTTAATTCCTTCATTTAAAAGAGCCTTTTCTATGGTGACTTCTACTTGGAAGATATTTATTTCTCTATTGATTTTTATGATTAATAAAGATCCTGCAGGTTTGGATTAAACAGTATTTGGATTAAACAGGTCTGTGGGGGTAGTTTATATATTGCTCCAGCTTAGTTTAATTAGTTCTTTTAGTTCTCTCATTTATACATGCACTACAGCTACTTAAGTACCTCTCCTGAGATCACTCATCCTCCTTTGATTTCTTCCCAGTATTGAGGCAGTCCTTGACTTAACTTTGCATTTACAAGAAACATCACAATTATTAAGGCTAAATAATGAGAACTAGAGGAAGAGGGTGAACAGCACGATATCAAACTCTGCTACTTCTGTGATACTGAACACACATGAAAACCAGAACTCAAGGCAAAGAACTGCAGTACAACTTCACAAAAGTTAGTGACTAGATGAGGGGGAAAAACCCAACCACCACCACACACAAATGAAATTCAATATGGATAAACATACAGAAAAGGTACAGGAGGATAAAGGAAAAAAAAACAACCAAACCATACTTCTTTATTAGAAATTCTGGCTTTGAACAAGATACGACTGGCCAGGAAAGAAGTTCTTGAAATTATAGTTAACATTTCTACAGAGGTACACCAGTTCAGAAATACCAAAAAAATCCCAAATAGAAACCACAATGATGTTCAGAATTTGGAAAGGGATGAAGAGCAAAAGATACAATTGCCACAGCCTAGAAACCCATGAAGCATTTGTATATAAACAGGTGCCATTCTGAATCTCCTCCATCTCAGGCAATGACGGTGGAAGTAAGAGATGCACAAGGAGGTAAGAAGAAAGATAAGAAATATGGAATGGTTTCCATACAGAGAACAGCTAAAGACTTAAGGAGTCTTCATTGTGAAGGAGATGAACAGGGAGAGAGAGCAGATGTGTGCTAAACTCAGAAGGACTGAGGCAAAAAAGCATAGACATTCTCTCCTTCATACAGGAAGTAAAAGGAGACCAGTACACTAATGAATGAAAAATTAAAAGCCCCAGACTTTTTTCCACCCACTGCATAGATGAGCTATGGTATTAATTACCAACAAGCATTTGTGCATGCTGAAATTCAGTGTGGGTTCAGACTCAATTAAACTCACAAAAGAAAAATTCATCAACAGTTGTTAAACACGAAAATATGTCCAGTTGTATTGTCAAACCCAGCAGGAAGCTGACCGAGTGTACAGAAAAATAACTGTGTTCTTGGCATGACCTTAGAGTCTTCCCAAAGCTGATCCACTTTCGACCACTGCTGGAGACAGTTTTTAAGGGATTATTTAAGAGGAGTATCTGGATATTTCTTTTTAAAAACTAGAAGCACATAATAGCAGAGAGCTTCCTGCAACATCCACAGTGACTATGCTACACTGCTTTTTATCTTACTTGGTTAAATGCCACGTGTGTCTCATGGCTGTGTCCAGAGCAGACAGGATCTGAATCTCTTCAGCCAACATTTCCCCTCCTTCCTAAATTAAGGGTTTTTTTCTAGGAACTGGGTGGTACAATAAATAATTCCACTATATATCTCTGTGCTAAGGAACTGTTCTCCAAAACATAAGTTAATCAGGCGGTTTAAACAACACTGTGCATGCACGCTGACATGTTTCTATGTAATCTGAAGACTAGTAAAAAGACAATTCCATACATTAGACATCCAATTCCATACATTAGGCTGTTGGATCCTTCAAAAAGAAGAAAAGCTATTTAATGTTCTTCCTTCGGATCTTCTCCAACAGCTTTGCAGCCAACAGATGGAAATTATATAATTAAATGTACTGACATCATCCTCCAAAACACACTTGCGGCCCCCATGTTGTTGACAACTGGTAATATGGCAAGATTAAAGAGAGAGGAGAGTCCCCAAAGTAGTTTTTTTGCAGCTTGCTTTCCTCAAAGATGACAGAAAATTCCCTTCTCTGGTGGGAAATTCAGTCTACCTCTGAATTATCATCTTGCCCTTCTAAGATTCTTCTCCCTACAGTCAGCAGCCAGAGTGGCCATTAGGAAACTGAGACACTAATCTTTTATCATAAATCATGAGACCATATTTTGGAAGTGAATGATTCACATGGCTATTTACAAGGTAGTAGCTTCCATTTCTCATGGAATGTCTCCCTGTCCCCTGCATCCCCTCTCCAGGAAGAAAATTTCAAAAGAATTGTCACTATGAGAGACTGATAGAAAATCAGGGGAGGGCAATTGCTGTTCATGCAAATTTCAATTTTCCCAAATATTCTAGCATCTAGTAATGCATTGCTGACTTAGATGGCAATCATGACACAAGATACCCGAAGGAAACTGCTTTTCAGTTCAAATCTGGACTGGTTCCCAGAAATCCACAGAAAACTTGAACAAGCAGCCAGAAGAAAGGGTGGAGAGAAAAGGGAGAAGTCTACTCATGTAGGAAGAAAATATCTTGAAAGTCACAGACAGAAGAGGTTCACACAGATACCATTAAACCCAGTGATGCATGAGAAACGATTGGGATTTTTTCTTACAGATCACCAAGGATCAAAGGCATGGCCAGAGGAGTGATGTGAGATCAGAGCACACTTCATCTGCAACTCCCTGGGGAGATGAACCCTGACCAAAAAACTGACTAGAAGCAATTCTACACGAACTCTTTGTAATGGCCATAAGCCAACCCAAAAGTAGCACTATAAATCCTGAAGGACAGTATCTACATCCAAGTATTGTAATGACAAATCTGCAGAGGTGTAATTACAGCACAGCAGCGTGGACCACACGTTTTACCACAGAGGCAAGCTCTGATCCATCCCCAGCTGCAACGACAAAACGTCATGTCAGTAGATGGCAGTATGTAGTGTATTATTGGGAAAGAAGATGAGTTTGTCAATACTTGGAGATGAGCTCTCTGCTGGGCACCTGGAAAACAGTTTTACTCCTTAGTAATTACTCAGTTTTATTGTCAGGGTAAAATCTAGAGAGACTAAATTCAGTCTCATTTATCACAGGCAGTTTTTCTATTTACTGATTTTTCAGAAAGAAAACTTAACATAATAGAATATCTGCTATGATCAGTGTGAAAGAGAGGACTGCCAGAAGCAGGCGTGCTATACAAGTGTATATATCCAACCTGGAGGTAATCTACTCAGCTCAGACCCGAACAGAGCAAGTGGCTCCAGTTTTCTTTTTCAAAATTTGACCCAGTGTTTGCTCACTTGTCGAGGATTTCTCAACTTCTCAAGTGCATAGACCCAGAACGCATAAAGTCACTTCTCCGTCAAACCAGGAGCACTTGAAAGTTGCCCAGCATTTGTGATTGAGAAATTACCTGCTCCACACATGCTCTTCACCCTGCCTCCAGCTTAGACCACATCCTGCTCACTCAGTGAAAAAGCTAGACCTTTTCGAACACAAGGTTTTTCAAAGATGAAAATTAAGTCATAGAATGACAGCCTGTGTTGAAGGGACCTTAAAGCTCATCCAGTGCCAACCCCCTGCCACTGGCAGGGACACCTTCCACTACAGCAGGTTGCTCCAAGACCTGGCCTTGAACACTGCCAGGGATGGGGTAACCACAGCTTCTCCGGGCAACCAGTCAATACTTCTTGCTACAATACAGAGAAAACACCCAAGAATAAAAAACAGTGGTTTCTTAATACACTTTACTAATCAAATTACACAGTTTGTACCACCAAGTATAACTGTTCTAACTGCAGCTCCTCCCATTCTAAGCAGGTTTGAAAAGAAATACTACTGAGCTCAGAACAGAGTTCAGTTACAATGATTATGCAGGAGAAAAGAAAAAACTCTCAGAACCAAACAGAAGGGATTATGGGGAAGAGAGGTACCTCGAAAACCTCAGTGCACATTACACTTCTGTACTTTCATCAATGGACTGGAGCCATACTTTAGAACTTGCTTTGCTTTACTCAGTTGCCAAGTAAATCAAAGCTCAGAGATCCACTCTGTAATTACTGTACATCACCAGATTGGTCCTCTACAATGTTCATAAAAAGGATGGCCTACAGCTCACTAGTTCATTATTAAAAGCAAGAACATAGGTTTGTTTCTCTTACTAGTCCTACACAGAAGAAATAGGTGATATAGCATTATTTGCATCATATAGGATATACCAAGTGTTCAAGTTTGCTATCTTCTAAGCTAGCACTAAATTAATACTGAAGACAAGCTTCTTTAAAACTGTTATTATACTGAATCTGAAAATTTAATAAGCCAACACACTAAAAGCATTCACAAGACTAATTCAGCTTTCTCTTCAACTTTATACATGGCTCCAGCAAATTATATTTTAATAATAAGCATTTCCATAACTTGTTTGATATATCATTCACAGAACAGTCCATTTATAACATCACATCATCTTAAACAAGCACCTGATTGCACAATGCCTAACGGATAGCGTGGGATTGCCCAAAGATGACAGTATTTTGCAATGGTTTAAAATCCTTGTTCTACAGGCTGCCGAGTTGCACAGAACTGTCCTGGCACACTGCTGCGGCTCAGATTCCAGAGAACTCACTACAGTATGTGCAACCTAATCTGACAAAGAAGGAAAGATGGGGAAAGAAAGTATTGAGGGACAGAAAGGAAAGAGTCTGAATTGTGACAGCTAAAATTAACATGAACGCTTGAAGTTCTGCTAGCAGACAGATAAACCAGAATGAAATGGTTCCATATTGGCTAAAAGGGAAAAAAACCCCTCAACAACCAAACACTGCAGCACTATTCCATTTTAGTCCGAGCCTTCATGTAATAAGGGTTAGCAAAATTTTTTTAAGTGAACATAAGTCTTGGAAAACAGACTTTCACAGAAGTGATAACCCAGATAACTCTGCTCTGAGAGTTGCATTTCAAGATGAAGTTTTTTTTAAAAAGTATAAAAGTGTCAGGAAAATAAATGAAAAAGGTATTACTGTTGACTGGAATTCATTGGGACTGCTTTTAACTGAAGTTTTCTAGTTTTGGAGACTGAAGAAATTTTTGGCTTTAGGCACCAATTTTATTCGGGAATATGAGGAAATGCATTTACTTCTGAGCAGGACTGAAAACAAATCCTATGGTGCCACTGTTTTTGCAGAACTCAGAAGGCTACACACTGCCTACAAGGATTTTACATCTGTTTAAGTACAAAATCCAAGCTGATTTTCAGAAATTCAAGAAAGCTGCTATCTCATTTGTGGCTCTTGCAGTTCAATAAGCAGAGCTATAGCTGCAACTACAATTACAGTTGCAACAGATTTAAGTATTCAAATCTAAGGCCCTCTAAATATCTACAAAAGCCCTTAAGTCAATTCATTCCTGATACAGTAAGTGACAACACTTGTGTTTGGCAGACAGTGCAACTGGGAGTCCTGACAAATCTAATTAACAGCACATCAGGGCACTTAGTTTATCCTTTACATACAGTGCCAATAGTGAGTGTATAATGAGAAAAGGAGCTTAAACATTAGCAGGACTTCACTAATTGGTCACCAAGTCCTGATTAAACCAGGCTTCCTATGTAATTATTGGAGTTCAAGTGCCTGACACAAGTATATCCAAAACCACTTAATGAAGATACTAACTCACTTCTAAACTAGAGAAATAAAAATAAGGTACAAAGAAAATAGACAACAGAAACACACAACTCTGATGCTCTTGAGCTATTTGCCATCTGCATACCCTCAGTCCAAAATATTTCAACTGTTTAAATAATTGTATTTATAAAAAAGTTACAGAAGTCTGAAAAAATGTCATGTCTGAAATGACATTAAATAATGCAAATGTTTTGAATATACGTAGGCATTCCAGTAACCTTATGCATATAAATACTTGTATATAGAATAAATGTTGTCAGCAAATAATGCCTGCAAGAGAAGGTGTTACAAAGTCCAGAAGTTAAAGATGACAAAGGCAGCTTTATGTATTTGTTCATTTACATTCATCAGATCAGTAAAAAGATCCATAACTTCAAAATTACGGAGGTAACTAGTTTGCATTATAAACTGGAATCCACAACAGTATATGCCCTTATATCTCCCAAAATGGGGAAGGAGGTGACCTGAATGTGTGACTGGTTGCACATGGAAATACACATATCCTAACACACATATCCCCTATATCCTGCCTTCCTCAAAATCCTACAAGGAAATGGCAGTTATACACATACACTGAAAATAGATGGCTTCAGAGTATTTCAGAAGTAAAAAAGCAATGCAAACTCTCAGGCCCTGCAGAAAAAGAACAAACTCATGAAAGCTTTGTGAAGCTCTGTGACAGCACCTTCAATATTTCTACTGGCTCAAGTACAGCACAGGAAAAGGGCCTTTAAAGGCAGTGGGCAGATGGTCTTTTTTTTTAACTCATGACAGAAAGGGACAAGAATTCTGCTAACAATTCATTTCAAACTGGTAGATGTTGGCCAGTAGTTTCTTATTTCCGTCTGGAAGCTTGCTGGAAGCCAAACAACTGGAGCTTACAAACATCCTTTCCCAAGATTCTGCCATACCAATTCTGCTGCACACCCTCCTGCTCACCTTTTGGAATTTCAGTATGAAATGAGGGACCCACCATCTACACTGTGGCTGCCAGAGACACACAGGCATTCCAAAACACAGTGCAAACACCACAATACACTGCACCAGCAGGAACCCCATTTTGAGATAATGTTGCATCCATAGAGAGAGGTCACTGCAATAATAGAACTCCTGGTACCAAAACAAGGGTATACATTCAAGGAAGGAATTTCAAACTCATGCCTACCAACAAAAGTATCAGAGGACAGAACAACTAACAGGACATCTACCAACATCCATTATGGTTTATCTTAGCTGTCTGGCTCAGTTCCATGCACTCAGCAAACAGCTGTGTAAGATACTCCACAACATCACTGAATCAAGCCCAAGTGGGTATATGCAGCACACCAGAAGCACTGCTCCAGTGACATCTTAGCAATGACCCCACACAGGGAGTCCTTCTACTGTGCACAGGACTCTAGCTTGATTGGCAAGGGTCAAAGAATCTGAATAATCAGTGCCTGGGGTTGGTTTGCCACTGTCTTTTTAACACTCTTGCCCCACAAAAGGAAGATAAAAAGGTTGGGTCATTATCATTAAAAAAGTAATCCTCAGTGGTAGCTGCTTCCTGCTTCACTTACTGAAGGACAGCCAAAAAAATTAACAGCTGTAGCTAGATATCATAATGTAGAGCTGTGCAGAGGTAATGCAAACTGGGTCATATATTTAATATAGTCAGTGAAACTTTTACAGCTCTGTAAGAGTTCTTATCATCTTTTAGAAAATACTGACATCAGACAATTGAATACAGAAGACCCCTTAATTCACAGCTTATCTAGAAAGTTACTTTGGTAATGAAGCACATGAACATTAAGACCTTCAATCCAAAATGCTGTTTTCCTGCACAGTGTGCTAACATCTTCAATCAAGAATTTTACATACAAGATTTTTGGAATATGACAGAAACAAAGTGACACAAGACCACCAGCAGCATATATCCACCGTATATAATTAAAATGGTAATGCTTGAATAGCATTTTCCTAAACCATCTTAACTGTATCCTTAAGTAAACTCTAAGTTGTTAATAATGTCTTCTGTCTATAAAATGTAAAAATACATTATATTTATTCACCATATTAATACACTTGAATATAATTAGATTACTTTGAATATTTATGAATATAAGCATCCTGATACAATGATGCCAGCTTTTGCTGAAACATGCATGTGAAAACACTTATTTTATAATCTCTGCTCTATATCTATTCGTTCTGCTAAAACATGAATGCAAGCTCTATCTACTGGGTACTGCACCCAATATGTCAGAATAGGAAAGAATTAAGTCAGCTTTAGAACACACTAGATTACCAAATAAAAAACAACCCCAACAACACAAAAATTACCCCCCAAAAAGCAAACACCAAAAGCCCAACCAACCACAGCTATAAAACACTAGATCAGTGTATGATTTTACTGAAATCATTAAGACTGAGAAGAAACTCAGCAGAGATGAACATGTCACTACAGAATTTAGACCACAAAAATAGGGCAATATTTGTCTGGGAATTAAGCCTCTTAAACTGAAGTAGAAAAGCTTATTTTTACAGGGGTAGGAAGAATTATTGAAAAACTACACTGTGTATTTCTTATTACTCAGTATTTCTGTCACATTTATTTTGACAAGTCAGGAATAAGCACACATTATTGAAAATTAAATCAGATTGATTTTCATTATTTTCCTTCTTAGTCTTTCCTCATTTATGATGGTTAGTTGGCAACACTGCACATATGTAATACTATAGTACCAATATACCATTTTCAAACTCATACAATCATGTTATTGAATTTTTTAAAACATCGTTAAAATGTAAGTACATATACTTGCAGAATTAAAAAAAATTATAGGGCTTTATTTTTCTCAAATTCCAGAAAATAAAACCCTCCAGTTTTAAACTAACACATTGCACCATCAAGCAGTTACCATTTCTCAGCTGAGGAACCCAAATCTTATCACTTAAACTTGTTTTACCAACATGCTTTCACTGAATTATGTCATCATCTGACAAAACACCCCACTACCATTTGCTAAAAGACATTATCTGTGCAATGGTGTATTCCAGGACCAAGCCTCCCCATCACATTCAGACAAGGTGCTCCAGCCTCAGACAGGCACTAGTTCCATGAGTTCCCAATTCCTCCTTGTGCAGCACTGCAGTTCTTCTCCAGGGCTCACCCAATTCCATCTTTTCCTATGAAGATACTGACTGACCAGAGTTCCTAACATGCAGAAAAGGAATGCAGCTTGCAACACTGCTTGCAACAATGCTGAATGTCAATTTCGGTATCACTAATCTAGATATTCCTTGAATAAGTCCTATGATTACTCCCAGGGAACTGAAGGAAATTATAATTTCCAGGATCTTAAAGAGGAAGCAGTGCTTAAAATGTCTGCTTCTTCAGGTTTTGATGGCTCTGATTAATGCCTGACTTTGATGCTCGCAAAGAAAGGAACACAGCTATTGAGCAAACCTGGGTACGGAGGTACTGACTGAACTCTTTTTAACAGTAGCAAAAGGGATGAGATTGGGGCGGGGGAAGAAGAGTTGACATGCAAATCCTTACAACATTTTACTTACCAAAATACATACAGCCCATGCACTCATAACTCAGAAATTTCTATATCCTTATCTGCATCATATGAGGTTATCATCAACTGTCTTATGGGACAGTAGTAAACAGAAATCTGTTTAGAAACTGCAATTAAAGAGCTCTTATTTCATTGCAGCCTAACTGTAATTCCACTCTTCCATCTGCACGGTTTCAAGCGCACAAAGGGTAACATGGCTATCTAGACATCAATCCTGGCAATCTGACTTCTCAGCTAGTAACAAAAATGTATCTACTGCAAAATGTTTCACTACTGGAACATTTTTTCTTCTTCAGAATAAAAAAACTCCAGCAGACTTCTAGAAGCAGAGATGACCCATCAGTTATTTAATCTACAGACCATTTTTATCACATGTTCTTTACATTTAAGCAAATTAAAGACAACTTAACTTTTGTTCAGTTGGTCATACACATTCGAACAAACTAATTTTCTCCCCCCAGTTTCCTCCTACACACCAAAAAAACAATCACTAAAATAATTAGCAAAGTTTCCTGCATAAGATGGTCATACTTTTTTTTGCCAGCAAGATGTTTAGCGTTTTAGGGTGGCGCTTTCTGAAACAAAAAATCCACGTATAAAACTTGGAAAGTGATTCTGAACAGACTGTGAAGATGAATTTTCACCACATAGTGGAAGGTACTATCGATGCCCTTTATCAAATTCTGTACACTGCAAACACACAAATCTCCTTTAGGAAGTTACGTAGATAAAAAAGCAAGTTTGCCATTTTCCAGCAGCAGTGGTGAAACCTATTTTAGACATGCAATGCTGTACAACAGACAATAAACCATGAAGAATTATTTACTAAGTGACCCATAGTATTAAAGACACTGAGGAAAGAAAACCCACAATTTCTGTGCGAGATTTCCTGTCAAAAGCATCTGGTTCACACTATAAGCAAAACAAAAGAGCACACGGATCTAACTCCCTCTGCTGATCCCTGACTCCTTCCTAAGAGACCTGGGAAGCTCTTCTTGTATATTGTTTCTAATACTGCCTTGGAAGGTCATCCAGTGTTTTCAGGCCTCCTTTTCACACCTCAGCAGTAACTAGGTCACGGCCGCTGCCATGCTCCACTTCATCTTTGACTTCATTCTAAAAATCACAGACCTCCCCACCCTTCTCCTTTAATGCCATTCACAAAACTCACAGGCCATGAACGAACTTACACCTCGAAAGCCAGCCACGTGAGTTTTAGCTCTCTTCCTGTTTATTTATGCCCAGTCCAAGACTTTTCAGTATATTCCTGAAATGAAGTTAGTAACTCAAGACACTGGAAGTTTGAGGTGACTTAACTTTGCCACAAGTATCAAAGTAGGATTTACAACTATTTGTATTTCCTTGCCACAATGCCACCTGCTCAGTTTTTCCTCCATCCAAGGGGGATATATATCTACATAGATCTATTATTGATCGATCAATCCAAACCTTTCCCCACTCAAGGAAAACAGTGCACGCATTTTCAACAGGATTTACCTTTTCCCAGACTTTAACCACCGTACATACATGCAACTTATTTGTAGAATTTTATATATTAACACGGGTTTAGCTACTATTTTTAAAAATACCACTGGTTTTGTTTATGAAGGCATTACTCATAATGCTGAAGTACCTAAACACTCCCAAACTGGCCTATTCCTCCTGCAACCACTCCTTATTGCTTTATCCACAGCTTGGAGCAAGTGTTTCACAAAGAATTTATATGGCATTAATGTTAATCATTTCATTTATGTAAAGATACCTTTTTGTGCTATATTGAGAAAGCAAGCTTAAAAGATTATATAAAAAATGTCTGGAGAAATTAGTCCACAAAGCCTCCTACTATTTGCTGCAGTTGACTCTACTGTCAACTCCTGCAGTCCCTACCACCAGCTTTCAGTAAGATTAGTTAAATCCCATGATATATTTACAGCATCCTGATAAAACCCACAAAACCTATTTCAAATTATGTCATAGTTGTTATTGCTAAATAAATGCTTTTAAATTAGTGTATATTCACAGGATTTATAGTGACAATTACTTTATTTAAAGAAATAAACCAAAAAACCTAAAAAAAACCCACCAAAACCCCAAATACAAGCCAACAATCCCCACAAACCAACAACAAACATTATCTTCTTTAAATCAGGAGTCTACCCTTCAACCCTCAAATTCTCAATAAAAACCTCAGTTTTATACACAGGAATACTTCAAATACAATTTCAGTTCAATACAAATTCATTTATTGCAATATCTTCCAGACCAGATAAATTTGTGCATATTGTATGTGTAATATTTACAATTGTAATTATCCCCCAGAGACCGTACAACTGACTCGATGTTACACACATCGAGAACTAAGAACAGGACCTACTAATCTGCCAGAATTCTACAGTAATGCCACCTTCCATGTCAGTGCTGCTGCTGTTTTTGACAGACACCATCTACTGTATCAGATACTTTACTTCTTAAATTGATACCCACCAGGAACACACATGAGATTCACAAACACATTTAATATGAACACTAAGGCTGCAGTAAAATTGATCAAACAAATAGCATTTGCTGAAAGGAGCTGTCTCCCTTTTCCAGAAGCTGGAAAAGGCTCCACTTCTTATTGTCAGTTCAAGGAATTCATCTTCTAGAATATTAAACTAGACCTTGGCATGATCAGAAGACCACGCAGCAGAGAAAGCACACAGGAGGAAGGGGGTTACATATAGCTAGGATAGAGAAATGTCTGGAATAACCTGGATCCTTCATCGGCTTCTCGCCATTACATCGATGTGAAATCAAAGGTTACACATACATAGTGTAAGTCTACTTGGCCACAAAGAGTAAGTTGTGAAAAAAAGAGATGTCCCCATGCTAAGTTCATGTTTTCTGTTTTTAGAAAGCAGACAAATCTGTGTTTAATTACTACATTCTATCTTAAAAATAACTGCTGTTTAGAAGTACCTGCTTAACATAAAGTCTGGTACAGAATGAAGCCAACTGTTCATAGCATTACCCTGTAACAGAGGCAAGACATCTCTGCTCTAAGTGAGATAAAGAGATTAAAGGGAGAAGGTATGTATGATCTACAGAATGATTCCCACCAGCACCTAACGCTGCCATCAGACATGCCACTGTGACTGCAGCTACGCTGGATGAAGAAGTTGCCACCCCACTTCATCTCCACTTGCTCATTACCTTCAAATCTTCCAGCATAACTGCATGTTTAGTCACTTCCTAACCCAGTTCTGTCAAAATGATTCCCGTTAGAAAATCTGTGTTTCAGCTTAACTCAGATTATTTTTGACAGAACTTGTTTAGCGGATGACTATAAATGCAAGTACCAGAAGATGTGAGAACATTGTAACCTTTAGAGCTAGGAGAGGAAATAGCAGTGAGCACGTGGAGACTAGCTAGCCCTTTTCCACAGTCATCCTGCTGCAACAGAAGCACATTAATCAGACACAAAGGTCTGATTTGACAGCCTGCCTAATGAGTACAAGCTGTGTACCAAGGCTGGCATCTTTAAAGAAGATAAATAAGTAAATCTATACACTACTTATTTTACTGCTTAAAATGTCAGGTTGAGGTTAAGTGTCCAGAAATTCAAATAATTTGCTATAACTATCTGGAATTCTGTTGTATAATGACAGAAACAGGTTGATAGTATTCAATAGACATTAAAAAAAAAAAAAAAGTGGTGTTCCTGTGGAGTTAAGGGATAAATACCAACCTCACTTTCTTATCTTAAATTATCATCAGACCAGAAAAAAAAAAAACACACCCCACTAAATTGCTTTCTGTTTTACTGATGTGAAAAAATATTGTGTGTGATTTTATTTTTTTACATGGTAAAATAAGTGAAAAAACTACCACTAAAATACAGCATCAAATAACATCATGTAGTAACACTGACGACACTGATAGGAACAGTAGTTGATACAGAGATCCCCTTACCTTTTATTAACAGGCTTCTCATCCTTGTCATAGGGTCTTATGAACCATTTTCCAATTCTCACGAAGTTTTTATCCATCAAGCACCTAGAAAATATTTACAGCAATAGTTACTAGTTACATCTCTGGATGTAATTAAAAGCAGTCTTTGAAGACAGTAAATCGAAGGGATTAAGCAGCTGAATTTCCATCATATTGAAATCAGCTTTGTGGCTTTTGCGTTCCATGTAACTTTGCCACTTTCTGTTTTCCCACACTAGTCATAGAGAATCACTGCCTAATCTCGTGATGCTGTCCTTGATGCTGATCATCACATAAGCATTTTTCCCTGTGTCTCTGACTGAACCTTTTTCTGCTCCACGTTACTCTTTTTGCTGAATGATCCATCATCCTATTCTTCTTGAACAAAGAAAATCCATAGAATGGATTTCTTTCTATATACAGTGTTTCTCAGAATTCATGATAAAGAATACGCATTCCTGTACTTTTGGCATGGAATAGCATAGTGTATGAATGACAGGAAATTGTATTAAGCAAATATCAACAATGAACCATTTTTCTTTCTCATGATCCACAGCATGATCTCAGGTGTTGAAATTTCCATAATCACTGTTTCCTCTCTTGGAAAACCTCACTCCAACAAACATACTCCCACACTACTAAATTTAGAGCAGTAACTTATCCATTTTCTGTGGTCCCTTCAGAAGTGCACAATGTCTTTATAGAAACTGTATATTCTGTGGCTTTAAAAGAAAAAGTCTAACAGTGAGGATACAAAGTAATCAATAACCAATTCAGGCTGACAAGTTAAGGAGTGCTGCATGCCTCTCTAAGTCCACCTGTAGACATGAATCACACTAGCCATATGCCAACACGATTTGAGTATGCTTCACACATTAAACATGCAGTTGAACATACTGCCCAAGGGATCACACACAGAGATTTGTTACCAAGGAGTATTTTTCAGCAAGGTAAATATTATGTTTCCAAAATTCTGAAAAACTGGTCTTTTGTTGCTAGTGGTTTGTTTACAATTATGAGCAACAGATGAGCCTTCCCTATAGAGGTCTAATCAGTATTTCTTTATTTAGATTGAAGAACTACTCCATTCTTCAAAGTTTTCCAGTAGTTTATTTCTATAGCAGTTGCTAGGTTTAGAAAAACTGTCTGATCTATACTTCAAAAGCATACCTAGAAGATAGATAGGAAATGGACAACGTAGATACTCTCATGCTCCTAATTCTTCCGTATAAACTTGGCAGGGTTTTCCAAAGTCAAAGCTAGGCTGAAGAAAATTCTAACAGCACTTTCTCAATTAAAGCAAAAAAAGCCCATCCAGCCCAGTTGCATATACCAGGATCTTAAACTGAACATGAAAGCTAAACCAGCAGAGATCTAAAGACGCTGCTCTTGTGCTGGTGGGAAAAGAAGAAGTATGCTTCAGCAACTGTTTCCCTAGGAAATACATGCTATCAGAGAAAGCATGTAGTGTCAGCACACTTTATATAAACAAAAGGAAGCCTGTGAAGTTTATATCAGATCCCTAAAGAAAATAATCTGTACTAGTAAGGAATACAATAAACTCTCCTCCTTACACACAGAGACCCTTTTCTGTGCCACATCGTTATGTCTCACTACGGCAGGTTTAACTGCCTCAAGCTACTGCTGCTTTCCTAGGAAAAAAAGTCTTCATGGGTAGACTTGGCCTTAAAAATCAGCCAACCCTCACATGCTAAACTAAATCACAGGTTACTTAACTATAACCCCATATGAAGTGGGAAACACGACTGCAGAAGCATGGATCTCAGAGATTTGGCTGAGTGAACAATTCATGACTGTATGGCATTATTTTTGCTCTGTAAGCACTCAATGGTAACTTGTCCTGAAGAGAAAGCTAGACAATGAACTTGAAAAAAGGTCATAAAAGCCCAAATGAGCATACACTTAAAAGCAGCTATTTAGTCATATGAAATAAGGACATAAAATCCTCTGAGCTCCGTGGCTGGGTTCTCCAGTTAAAGCCCAGTGCCATCTTCTGCCCAAGCAGCACAGGAAAGCTGTTAAAGCACTTCCCTGCCACAGACTCACGCTTCGGATTTTTCTAGGCACACTAACGGTTATGAAATAATACCATAATATTGTGAGTATGATTTCCTCAGAATTTCTAACATTTTCTATATCGAAAATTAACATAAACTTCCGATCACTAATTTGGGTTCTGAGGGGAAAGAAGAAACAACAAACAGCTCATAAACACCCTTTTTCACCCTTCCCAGGGACAACTCAAACCAAACACCTCTCCTGCCCTCCCCCTAGTCACAACTCCCCTGTTTTCCCTCCTGGGTGAGGTGATGTGGAGGAGGAAGGTGCGTGGGGGTCACTTCCACCACAGCCCTTCCCACCACCATCTTCTTTCAGCCCCAGCAGCTCTTTCTTCGTGCCCCTTTTCCAGCAGCTCCCCCTCAGACACGGCTTCACTGCCTGGCGGGAGAGGTGCTGTGTGGTGGAGCCGGCTGGAACCGGTTCTGACCGGCCCACGCCAGCGGGCAGCCTCCTGCCGCCCTTACCTCAAGAGGGCGATGGGCGCGGTGAGCCAGCTCCCAGAGCCATGGCCAGTCACCGCGACCAGAGCGTCCCGACAGGAGCGCCGGGGGGACAGCCGGGGTGCGGGAGAACAAAACATGCCCTTCGCTAACAGCGACGTGGACCAAAATGTAATAATAAAAAGTAACAGTTTTACAAGAGAATGAAAATAATGAAAACCAAAGAATCCCACACAAATTTCTAGCACAGGCAACAGCCCTGTCACTTTCCGCTACGATCAAAAAGAAATTCAAGACTTCTTTACTGACCAAGCTTTACCTAAACAGAGAATAAAATGGGTTTTTAAAAACGTGGTATTTCTCTTTTTAAGATTTGATATGCCAAACAAAAAAAAAAATAAGCGAGTAACTTAAAATAAACTCAGCTAAAATATTGTAATACTCTGGTTTAGTGGTGGACGTGGCAGTCCTGGGGTAAAGGTTGGACCTGATGATCCTAAAGGTCTTTTCTAACCCGGATGATTCTGTGATTCGATGTAGAAATGAGGTAGCTAATTGGAGATACTTGACAAACCACCATCCTGAGTCAACTTGATCTTGACCTGTCACCTTGACAATTAAAGACTATTGCTGAAAGAGCGAGCTCTGAAGTCTTGTCACTCACAGCAGGACAGACGCATCCTGCTGACTCTGGCAGTTGTTTTCAGTTAAGTTATTAAGATAAAAAAATAATTAAAAGTTTACTTCACAAGCCTAAAGAGGTCCAAGGAATAAAAATATCCACTATAGGAGTCATACTTCAAGTCAGCTGGCTGGGTACCACACATTAACAAACACATATAAAATAATTTTCCCCTTTTATACCCAAAGCTACAAAACAACGAGTGTACATTCTAGACTTGGAATTTCACTTTTATATTGTTCTTTGTTCTAAGTAGTCTATTACTTACATAAAAATCCCCTAAAAAGACTGATGAGAGAGAAAATAGCAAATAACTAGTCCTTGTACCTGTGCACATCACTTGCTAGCAGATACAGACAGGTAACTAACAGTCAAGGGGACAGTTGGAACACTCACGGAAACACCACCTCAGGAGCATAATGCAAACCTGATTACTAGTAAATCTCCAGCAAAGCAAACACAATACTGAAACAAGATAAACTTACTTACAATTAGCTTATTTTCTGAAAGAGAAAATATTCAATGCTACATTCTGTAAAATTAACGTACCACAGAGGTACAGGTGAGGTGCACTGTGTTTTGTTGCTGTTATTATTGTTGTTATGAATTCAGAAAAAGTGGGAATAGCCTAATAAGCCTGAAATATAATACACACAGGTGATGATGACCTAAAGTAAGAGAGAAGGAATAAAATGTAATAGTGGAGGATTCAGTGTTATACACTGAAGGCCTAAGAACAATATAATCTTCAGTAAGATTAACCTTTGATAGCGGGATTAAGTTGGAAGTGTATTAACTGATCACATAATAACTCTGCATTCAAGTCATATATACATACATGTATATGTATGATTAACACAAAGGAAAGTTATTCCAGGATACATAAGGCTTGTCAGAATTAGGAACTGTTAAGTTTCACCTGAATATTGTACCCAAATTTAGTTAAATTGTAACATCCATGTAACTACGATGACTGGAAGAAGACAGTTAAAATCTTTTAATGTTATCTGTTAAGACACGGTTGGAAGTCAGATACAATTACTCTAAGCATATTCTCTATAAGCACCTCAAGAAGGTGAAAACGTTTGTTTGGTTTTGAAACAGCTCTTGAGCAAGAATGCACAAGAAGTATGTATTGTCATTATTCACTGTATGAGCATTTAATTGGTCTGCACCACATTTTATGATACATTCTCAAAGTCAACAACTTAAGAGTTCCACCTCTATCCTGCCTCTCTTGCACTAAAGTTCTACCTCTTAAAAAATTTGGTTTAAAAATCAATAAAAATATAGTCTGTAATTTAAATATTGAAATGAAGTATTTGCAATGTAGTTTTTCTTACCTTTCCAGAAGATTATGAATTGCTTTGAAGAGCAGAGTCCTACACTCATAGGAAAGTCCATTCTCCCACAGTCCTTCTTCCACCACTACAAAAACATGAAACATCAACATGCTCAGAATAGGGAAATACAAACATTTGTATAAAATACAACTCCAACAGCTTTGATTTTCAATAGCAGCATGTTTCTTGAAACAGTTTCAAGTATTACCTATATTGCCAGAGTAGTTTTGATCTTCACTAAGACACCAACTTTGTATTTTAAAATAAAAGAAAACACAAAAGCATAAACCCAAGCACATTCACTCATTGCATTCGGCATTAAACTGGGAGGTGAGGAATTCATGATCATTCTTTGCCATGACAGATGAGAGATCCTTTAAAACTTACCCAGAGATACAGACAATCAAGAAACAAAGTGAATCATTAAAGGTGTAAGATCAATTTACATAACTTAAACAATGTTTAGTAACTACCCTGAACCTCTGCTGGTCTTTACTCCATTGCTTCTGCATGCTAAAATTACCAAGAGTAAAACTATTTTTGGCATGCCTGCACCAGATTCTAAATCTTATTCAGCCAGAAGATGCAATCTCAGCTGCAGAGTAAAAACAGATGATTAAACAAGTTTGTCAAGGGGTAAAAATTCGTTAATTGAGTTCTGTCATTTCAACTTTACACGAATACTCTGCAGATCTTTAGAAATGCAAACATAAAATTCTACAGCATGTTAAAAACTGAATACTTAACACCCCTCCTCGGCCAATTTAAAGGATGAAACCTTCCAACAGCATGTCTATCATGCAGAGATTATTATCTAAGTATAGTTTACTCTACAATCAAGTTTAAAGTAAAGCTTCTAAGAGGTTTCTGCTGTATGAAAAATACTATTACTGCCAGCAGTCTTCAGCTGCAGCTTCAAAGCCTCAATCCCAGCACTGTTCATTATTCTGCTGCTTCTCCCAGTAACCGTAACTCACAGAACCTCAAACAAGAAGATGCATATTTTTTGAACGAGTAATGTTGTGATATGCTAATACTGGCAACAGAGTCGCTCTCCTTTAAAGAATGAAAAAGACAGGGCTTTAGTACCTAAATCACCTTATCAAATAGCACAGTTGCCTCCTCAGAAGACTGAAAAGGCAGACTTGTGCGTTGGGGCACAAGTGTGAGCCAAGTCTCTTTCCATGT
>NW_009937726.1:137699-149832 GCF_000696875.1 Nestor notabilis
TTAATGCTTGCAAAACCTTACTGACACTGAGTGAGTAATGTGCCATAGCTGCTTACTAGCTAGAACCTCACATGGCCTCAGATTGCATGTTTAAAACAGTATTCCTAAGAAACTCCAGAATTTCCATGAATTTTTAGAACTGTTAATGTACAAATTCTATGTAGTTCAGCTGAAGCCTATAAGCTGCAAGACTGGTACAGTCTTGCACTTCAACACTCCACAATTCTCAAATCTGTAAACAGTTCTATGTTACCGTATGAGAGAGATCACACTTGAGTTCACCCTGATGCAAATAAACTGACAAAATTTCAGACAGTCACGAAGGTGACACAGTCTGTAAAAGTCAAAAGACATTCACTATTACACGGCACTGAGCTCTTCTTGAGTTTCACTCTAATCCCACCAGAGCATCTATGCCAGGAGCCAGCACTGTCCCTGCATTAGGAGCTTCACACAAAATGGGAGAGACAAGAACCTACTTCATGATTTTACAGGAAACTTCTCACTGCCAGTTCTGATGTTCTCAATCCTAACTCACGATCTACTCCCAAGTATGCACAACAAACCAGTGGGACCAAATTCTTTAGGCACTGGACATTATTTTTATTCTTTTGCCCTGCTAGCTGAGACTGGCACAGCTCCTCTTTGGGCTGTACCACTCTATGACTCACACAAACTGAGATCCCTATCCCCAGGACTGCTGTGACACAAAAGGCCAATGGATCCCAGCAGAAGGGGCTGGGAATGAGGGAACGGAAAGTGGCAGCACTCTTCCCAACACACAGTTAACCTGCACTTTGGAGCAGGAAGGACTATGCAAGCAAATGTGTCCCAAAGCTTAGGAAAAGCAGGAAAAAGCAAAGTTAACCTCATGGTGGAGGTCCTCATAGGTATGTCCCTAGGGTCAAGTGTGCTAATAAGATCAGGCTAGCTGAGGAGAAGTTGAGTGGGACAGGGAAAAGGGCAAAGTCTCAAATGGTGTCATCCCTCAATATTCCAATTTTCCAAATTGGTTTCTTATTACTTTGCATTTGTAAATTACATATAAATTTAACTCTTAAGGATATCAGAAGATATCTTCATAACTATTTTCCTGTAACAATGTCTTTGATTCCCAGATATATTAATGCACAATTCTTACTGTATTTACCTGTAATACTTCTTTATCCCACTCAAAATGTACTAACTCAAAGTGTGTATATATGGCAGTTGCAGTAAAAATGGGCATTAGAACTACAGTGTTTCACTTCCTCTCTGCTCTTTGGCTTCCTGATCCAGTCTCCAAAAGAAAAGAGCTCAAATAACTGGGGCAAGTTACAGCTTCAAATGATGACCAGTAACAGAACTTGGCAAAACACTAGAGATGAGACTATCCCTGTGATTTGCCAAGTCCATTGCATGGTGTCAGTGTAACTAGATGCTATATTTCAAAGAATATTTTAAATTCTTTATAGAAGATTGGAAATAATTGTCAGTCTCTGTCTGTGTAATGATTTGTGATGTTTTTACCACTCAAGGCTTTCAGCTCAAGCCCTCATCAGCCTCTCAGTGCTGCCTAACAGCATTTTCAGGCACAGAGCTAACAGAAAACAGGTGCTACATAGGTTCAGAAACATTCTTATGCCAAGCACCTATATCCTGTCCTGAAGTTATTTTCTGTTACTCTTGTTGAAATATTCCTCTTTACAGGCAACAAATTTGACACTACACTACAGCTGTGAAATCCATCCTCAAAAAAAAGAAAATTTGTAGGGGAAGAATGAAGATTGAATTTTAGTAAGAGAAAGAGTATACAATAGAGCAGGTAACTACTTTTTCCTCCATGAAGTAAGAGAGGAAGACAGGAGTTTTAGAGAGGCAGCAAGGCAGATGGGACGAAACTGTAGGTTGCTACTTCCTAGGACCTGGGTAGACGAAGCCATCACTAATCTGATCTATTGTTTGCACAATCCCATGTTGAGTAGACCTGGATGACCTGCAGAAGTCCAAGCTCCTTCTCACTTATGTGACCTGTCAGATCTACTGATCCTCTACTGTGACAGATTTATGAAGATAGATACCTACATCTCTATTGCTCTGTGTGTGTATATGTATTTCTCTGTATATGCTAACTACCTTTTCTAAGCAGGCATACATTCCAGAGCAGTCAAGGATGACAACTGGGAGTAGCACTTATTTACTTGTAAAACAGGCAGTTCATCCCCTTCTCACTGTATGTCCTGCAAATAGAGGGATAACTTTACCACTACACCAAAACAAGCAAATACTATGTGTGTTCTGTTGTTGTTGGAGTTTGTTGTTTGTTTTATTTTCCAATGAAATCAACCTCTCAAAACAAACAACTAAGTCTATTAATACCCTGTGTCTGAAAATCTGGATTCTTGGAGAAAATCAAGAAGATAAGGTCACATCATCTCTGCCATTAACTGTAATTCTATAAACTGCTCACTTGAGACAGTCTGTCTAACTTACTACTTTATAATTCTCATTATATGCTCTTTAAATCCAGTGCAGATAAAAGAGCACTAAAGCAGCATATGGATCCAAAAGGAACTGTGAGATTTTCAGTATCTTTCAAAAGGGGAAAAACATGTTTATATTTTTTGAAGAAAAAGTATTTGAGCTTTGTATAAGAATATTCTATTTATTTATCTAAAGAGACATCATCATTTCACGGTGTAAGAGTTAAAGTAAACTATAAGTAGTCCTTGAAATTTTCATGGAAAGCTAACAAACCACCAAAGCAATACTTGAACAGATCCAATGGCAATAAAAAAGTTCTGTGTAGGCTGCCAGGGCAGTGTGTATTCCAAATAATAGTTACTGCTACAGCTGAGTACCTACTACCATCATCCAATGTGCGAGTGTGTACAGGAATAAGGTAAAAAGCCTTTTGGACAGAACACCTGAAGAATACAATGCAGCGTGTTTCAGTTGCAAACAAACTACCCACAGAGAAGATACTTTCCATTGTCTCATTGCCAAGATATTGTTGGCAGAAATAAAACCCAAAACCAGAAAAGGTGTATTTGACACTTCTCATCCTGGATTACAACTGTGGTGCTAAATCTCACTGCTAGTGTCTATACAGAATGGGAATTGTCCTTACCCTTCACACATCAAGGTTTTAAATGTTTGTTAACGTTCAGCTTTCACAGGTTCAAAAAAAAGGAACAGACCATTTTTGCTCATTTTTAAGTTTATTTTTGCAGATCAGATGTTAAAAGAATTGAAGGTAACTACAATAATTGAGCCTTACTCCGGAAATTTATAATTTAAACACCCTTAATGAGCAGCTTAGTTGGCTTGGGGTCTTTTTTTATCTTCAAGTCAGAGATATTAAGATCTTCAAAGTGTCCAACAATTTTTATGAAGCCAGACATGTTCTCAAATAAAAAAGAACCATTATAAAAATTTCAAGGAGAGAAGTCACAGCAAAATATCAAAGCAAATGGTTCAATAATTTTAGGTCTCCCAGCAGAGATACTGGAAAGATAATAAGATCTCTGTTCTGCTTCAGTGACCAAACTGACATATTTTACTTAAAAGAAACGTGGGGAGGAAGGAGAGAAGGCGAGTTGAGACTGTGCTGGCACTGCAGAGAGTTGTACCTTTAAGAAATGCAGCCACAACCATTTTAATAATTCAGGTCACGCCGCCTTCTGCAGTTTAAAAGTAGAATTAGTTTCAAAGAATACATATTTCCTCAGAGCTATGTTACATATTTCCTTTTAATGTATCGTATTGCAGCAACAGCTGAAATGAACGTCTAGACATCAAAAACAAGCCTTTATTCCCACCTACTGCTTTTTTACCTCGGGCATCAAAACTAATGAAACCTATTATCCAGAACACTGACTTCAGTTACCACATCGGCCACTGCAAATACGAAAAAACACTCTGGGACAGGACCAGTTATTCAGCCATTAAAATTACTGAAAATCAATTTCTTGCTGCACACTGCAGAAATACTGATAGATTAAAGCACGACACATGGGACACGGAGATTACTTCGAGGGCAGATTACTGTGTCAAACTGCTGAGGAAGGGGAGCTACTCAGCTACTGAGGATTCATATTCAGAGCAGTAGATGCTCCTTCTTACTCTTTGATACTGTGTCTCCTCGTTACCATGAAACATGAGCAATGCGGGGGTTTCTCCCTGCATAGATCCAGTTTTGAAACACACACGGCCAAATAACTCGTCTAAAATCAGAAATTCAATTACTAAAAGCAAGCATTTAACTTCTCATTTTAATTTTTATTAATGTGCCCTAAAAACAATATTTCAAAGGCCAACTAGCATTTTGAAGCATCATTTCTTCTAAAAAATTGAGTTAAAAGAGTAACAAAGCAACGCAATGGTACATTAATTCTGAAAAACAATATTATAGCCATAAAAATCCAATTAAACTCAATGCTCCTGATCGATCATTGTTACAATGCCATTGATCACCTTGTAAAAACTGCGTTTGAAGTCATTACCGATTAAATTGACTTATTACTAAATCAGATTCAACCCACTTAGAGATCTAATTTCCTTGCACTGGTTATGATTGTAGGGAAATTGGACTTCTTACTCTTACAGTACTGAGAATTCATCTTGGTTCTCCCTCTCCCAAGCCAACTCAGCCAAAAAAGAACTGATAGAAATATTCACTATTTGGTCCATTCATGTTCATTTATTTGCAATCAGAGGTTACACAAAGCATTTACAAGCATTTACAATCAATGTCCAACCAAGGTATCCCTAACAACGCCACGCTTCCAGGGAAGTCAGACTATTGATGAGGACTATTGCTGAAGATTGCTGTTCAGACACAACCCAAGTTTGCATTTCAATGGACCACCATTTCCTATACAAAACCTGACACGTTGGAGCAGAGTTGACTATGAAACTAAAATTGCAGCACTTGAGAAAGATAAATAAAACCTTCAAAAGCAGCAGCTGTTGGGTATCACAGGAATACTACAGGCTTTAATTCTGTGCATTGAAACGAATTAGCATAATAGCTATTTATTGAAAAACAGATGGTAGGTAACTATCTGCACTTAAGATTATTCTCACACTACTTAAAGCATTACTTTTATCACTTCCTCACTTCCAGTAAGGTACAAAATTGTTTTTATAAAATACACATTAAATGTTACATTTCATCCCTCTTCCTGGCCTATACTCTCATATTCCTCTACTCCAGCACTATTGCTTTTGCCTTCCCACTCTAACACACCACAGCACCAATCAGGCCTGTGGAAAAGGACACAGGGAATGACTTTAACCTGCCAGAGGGGAGATTGAGATGAGCTCTGAGGCAGAAGCTCTTCCCTGTGAGGGTGCTGAGGCACTGGCACAGGGTGCCCAGAGAAGCTGTGGCTGCCCCATCCCTGGCAGTGTTCAAGGCCAGGTTGGGCACAGGGGCTTGGAGCAACGTGCTCTAGTGGAAGGTGTCCCTGCCTGTGGCAGGGAGTTGGAACTGGAGGAGCTTTAAGGTCCTTTCCAACCTAAACCATTCCAATTCTATGATTGTCTCAGCACATGTCTAACTATGCAACATTTCAAAGGAACAAACCGGTCACACAAATCATGTAACCACTTCTGGTTCTTTAGAAGTTCACTTCAAACTATTTCAAAAATCCAGGGTAGTATCTAACATCTCCCAAACCAAAATTTTTATCTATGAAATCAGTATAAACATTGCTGTGTAACTGTAGCTTGAGTCTGCTTTTGATGTAGGAATGCAGCATCAGCTGCGCCGGAGCTCCAAACCAAACAGTTAAGTTTGGTGTGTGGTTTTTGCTTTGAATGCTTTCTACAATCACCAGCTCTGTCCCAAGAAAGAGGAAAATGAACATAATCATGCCAGAAAATTCCCTCAAATCTCTGATTTGCACTGTGCCATTTGTCCCACCAGCTGTTTGTATTCAGCAGTTTTAGTTCCAAGCTACTTGATGTTTCTTTGCAGAGGATATTTCCTATAAATGAAAAGCATTAACCTGACCATAGTGAAAACGGACTCCCCCATCTTCCCCTGAAGTGGCTCCTTCAGGGCTAAGGGTGCCATGCAGAAAGAAATACTCGCTTAAGTTTACTCTTGGGAGTTTCTAGCATTTCCTCCCACATTTCTGAACTTACCACTTTCTGTTTCATCTCATTTCCCTCTTCAACTCTTAGGCGTAAAGGCATTAAACAATAGTTTCTCAGAAGAACACAAAGTAATGCAAAAATATTGGAGGAAAAGAAATTTTTCTTAACTATTACTATGCTTTTCTAATCCCAGGAAGCAATTTCTACTCTGCAAACTTGATTTGCTCTCTTATTTCCCCTTCCAAATCTCCAAGTGCTCTTCATTTCCTCTCATTTTCACTGACTACATCGGACTTTCATCCAGTGCAACCCTCATTCTGCGCAACTCCCCCCCTCGCTTCTGCCTTTTGATCTTCCTAGGTTCAGATAAAATAGAACTGCAGAATTATATCTGCATCAGTAAGATCTTCCTCTCTGCACAATAAGAATGTGAACTTTTATCTTTCTTCTCTAAACAGGAATGTTGTTTTTCAACAATAGCATGGTGAGCATATTTCCCCATCCCCTACAGCCAAGGAGCTCTGTTGGCAGTAACAGAATGTACGAGGGCAGCAAGTCTCTGAAGAGACATTAGAGCAAGTTCAGCCATCACCAGCGTAACACAAGGCTTGTTCTTAGGAAAAATGCAGTTCATATTAATCCATACTTGGAAAGCGAAAGGAACCAAAAGTCTTTTCTCAGTTTTAAGGTATGCAAGATGTCATCCTTGAAATACAGATGCATCATTTGGAAAGCGGTACCAGGATGTTTCTTCCCTTTTCTCAAACCCAGCTTTGCCTTAAGAACAACTGCACAGCTCAAGACAGACCATTCCACGGCACACTGCAGTTCTGAGGAGGAAGACTCTGAGAAACCTTCCACTCACCATCCCTGCCATCACCCCTGTGGCTGCAGGGAGAGCAGGATGCCCGGCAGTCCCCTGCCTGCCCCACAGCCGGCACAGACGCGCTCCTGCTAGCTTCTTAGGCAGCATTTTCAGGAGGCTCAGCCCTGGCTACAGGCACTGTGCAGCGTGAGCAAGAGAACATGGCAACACGATTCATTAGACATGCCTGGAGTGATAACAATGGAACTGCTTCTTGCTGCCTTTCATTTCTTACATTTCGTGGAGGCTAATGCATTCGGTTACACAATGAGCACAGTTACAGACAGGAAAAATATAATCATCTTGGAGAAAGCCAGCTTCTTGCATTCTTATTTGCTGCTTTCCAATGTGCTTGCAGGCTGGCACCGGTTTTAATTGATCTGTTAAGATTACAAGCGTAAGAAAGACAAGATCTCCATCCTATCCAAAGACATAGTTATGAATTTAAGAAATTCAAGGGTGTCACGTTGCCTGGTCTCTCCATGTATCTTCCTTCCACCAGGTAGGCTGCACTGTGTGGAACAAAAACCCGTAAGACTTCCATCTCAGTGCCAGGCTTATTTGACCAAGTAAATATTTGGTTTTCCATTACCAAAGTTTGAGATTACTCTAGTGTGTACAAATTAAGAGCTGTGCTATTTGCTCTCAGTTCACACTTCCTCCTGGTACCGCATCATTACTCACAGCCCCCAGACTACTATTTCCTTCTTTTCCTTTATTTATTTTTCCCAACCTAATGGTTATACAACTAACAGTTTTCAGTGGAAAGCTTTCCTTTCCTTAACACACTTGCAATGCCATATTGTGAGAACACAAGATTGTGATTTAACCATGGAACACAGGAAATATTTTTACAGCAGCCTCCCATTTTAAACATTCATCGTGTACCACAAGCACATAACAGCTAAAGGTTGTAGGTGTGAACTAATTCCATTCTATGTGGAACATATTAGATAAGTTCTTTTCACGTTACTTTTTGAAAACTGGAGACTTGAGCAAACATTTGCTTCTAGTTTACACATCACTTGAAAATAATGTTCTAAAGCTTATTTTACTACTTGTGTTCCTACTTCCCTACTGGAATTCATTATAATATTTTACACAGAAGTGACCTACAAAATTGACTCTGCAATTTCTTTACTCAGAAACTTGCTGAAACAAAAGTTGAGGCCATTTCAAACCCCACCCACCAATCACCCCATTTCAAATAGATAGTAGCAGTAATAGGCAGAACCCAATGTAATATTGCTGGCAGGTTTTTTGAGTAAGCAATAAATTTCAGCTTATAATGCTTATACATGCCTTAGAAGCAGAGGGCCAGGCTTCAGCAATAATGAATATCACTGCAAAAAAGTTTATGGTCAGATTTGCAAATGAAGTTCTGTGTTCTCAAAACAAAAGAGAAGCTTCCAACCTCCCAGTTTTGCTACTAGTTTTTGGGATAGGAAGTGAAAACGCACCTTAAATGTATGTATTAAGAACAGCCTTGAAGAAGTCCCTTCAAATATGTGACAGTGTAACCCATTTCCCCTCATATACACGTCTTTCTCACAGAGAACAGCAGACTTTCAAAGCCACAGGCACAAAATACAAGCCTAGAAAAGACTTCAGAGACAAGACACCCATGATAGTTGTCCCATTTTGTTTGTTCTTTACTGGATTTCAGTGCTCTCCATGTAGCACATGAGAGTACTCTGTGCTCTTCTGCGAGCAAATCCTGGAGTTTACCCCTATTTAAAGCTGACATAAAAGTGTAATAACAGCTTTAGAGAAACAGCACCGGGTTTTGAGTTCCACCAAGGAAGTGGCCTGATATCTAGGGTGCAGAATGTGAAGCAGGTTGCTAATATACCTTTGTCATCTGCCGAGAGCCTGCCAGCAGAGGGAGCCGCATGGAGCCAGGTCCTGGCTCGGCACTAGGATCTGGTTTTCAGATTAAGAAAAGGCTACAAGATCATACATGCTAAAAATAAACCTTCAGGGAGAAAAAAAAAAGACCACATTCAATCATAAACATATTAGAAGAGGGCAAGTTTGAGTAGGAACAGTTTCTACTCTTAAAATAAAATCCTCTATATGAAACAACTTTAAAACCAGAACAACTTCCTTGAAAAATAATCTAATCAAAGTGTCCCATATCAAAGCTGTGTAACAATCCCTTGAGAGAGGCTAAATAAAAATCTTTGAAAACCTCTATGTCCGTTACTTCTATTGTTTGAACACAAACTCACAGACTTCAGTCATCTTTAACTAATACTGTTTTACACTTTTGGTCTCTCCTAGAAAGTTTCCCAATTTTTATTCCTCAGCCCAAAACCCTGCCGTGTGCTGGGTGCACCCCCAGAGCGGGAGCAGCACGTCAGGGAGGGGATCCTGACCCTCTGCTGTGCTCTGGGGAGACCCCCCCTGCAGTCCTGATCCAGCTCTGGGGAACAGCACAAGAGGGACGTGGAGCTGCTGGAGTGAGGCCAGAGGAGGCCCCGGAGCTGCTGCGAGGGCTGGAGCAGCTCTGCTCTGGAGCCAGGCTGAGAGAGCTGGGCTGGGTCAGCTGGAGAAGAGAAGGCCTCTGAAGGGGAGACCTTAGAGCAGCTCCAGTGCCTAAAGGGGATACAGGAAACCTGGAGAGGGGCTTTGGACAAGGGCCTGGAGGGACAGGACGAGGGGAATGGCTTTAACCTGCCAGAGGGGAGATTGAGATGAGCTCTGAGGCAGAAGCTCTTCCCTGGGAGGGTGCTGAGGTGCTGGCACAAGGTGCCCAGAGAAGCTGTGGCTGCCCCATCCCTGGCAGGGTTCAAGGGCAGGTTGGATACAGGGGGTTGGAGGACACTGCTCTAGTGGAAGGTGTCCCTGCCCATGGCAGTGGGTTGGAGCTGGAGGAGCTTTGAGTGCCCTTCCAACACAAATCATTCCATGATTCTGAGGTTTTAAGGCCATTTCAGAATCACAGAATTCTGATTCTATGATTAATCTGGCTGCCACAATGATTAGGGACTGGGCTGCACCGAGGTGGCATTTTGTAATGCTGAGCTTCACCAGCACTACCTTTTACTATAGTCACTATGTTGGCAGCACCCTTCAACGCTGGAATCTTCAGCTATAAAATTAATGTCTGTAGATGTGCTCAGATTGCTTCTCCCCCTTCACAGAGCCATCAGAGAAACCCAGCATGCACTGGCTGGTAAGGTTGGCCAGACACAGCAAGGATACAGACACCACACAGCCCCAGTCCATGATCCTAAAAACTCACCACTGGAACAACTGCCGTCCCTCCCTTGACCCATCTACATCAATCTGCATTTTGAAGCAGGGAATACTGCAGGTGCTCTTCTAGAAGGTGACAGAAAAGCAATTTCTTGATCAGCATATTCTCATTTCTAAATAGAGACATTACAGGGAAAAGAAACAAAATGAAGATGACAACATGGTGTACAACAGCGGGGATGGAAAAAATGAGTGAAGGACTGGAGAGCCATTCTGGAACTACGTGCATAGTAACAACCTATGCATCAAGCTTTTACAGACTACCTGGGACCACCAAATAAGCCCCTTTTCTCACAACCATTAAGGCTGAATATATGTAACAATTAACTTAAAGCCAGTCTTACTCCATAAAAATCTCTTCCAGGAGAGTTACTGCAGACAGAAGACCCAGCTGAGAACGATTCCCTGGATGAAAAGCAGAGAGAGAAACAGCCTGGGAAGAGACAATGACTTTCTATTCGAGAAAAAAAGTGACACAACTTCTCACTTCTTTGTACTTGGAGGCCCTTGTAAGCTCAGGTTTATGAAATTTGGGAGAACACATCTACAAAACAACCCCCCTTCAGAGGCACCTCCTGTGTTCACTGTTGGAGCTATTTCACATCCCTGTGTTTCAACAGGAGCCCTCTCCCGCACCGCTGATTCTGCAATGCAAATGTTGTTCACTCTGCAGCCTGTTGCCATGGATATTGACGTGATGTCATAAATCCTTACATCTTCATTGCAGACACAAAATGAAGGGGCTGGTAAGCAGGACAAGAATAGGAACTCATCTAAGAAAGCACATCGAAGAATCAGCAACTGTTGTACAAATCGCGAACAGAAAAAACCCACCACAATTTGTATTTTTGGTGGTGTTGAATATTTCTCTATATAGCTACCTAAAATAATACAAATCAGCTAGTTTTATTCTTATTTTATTGGGCTGTTACCTCCTCAGCAACTACTGTAACAGCACTTCTGTGATTTAGCTTTTCACTCTGGTTGAAAACATCCTGGTTGCTTCTGAATTCTCACCTTAAACATCAGGCAGTGGTGACCCATCCCAGCAATGCCTCTCGCCTCCTTTTCCTTTCTTTCAGCTACTTTTGGATTTGCCAATTCCACTCACTGCACAGGGAACGCCTCAGCAGCATGGCAATTGCAAGTATTTAACTTCTGAACAATCAGGGTTGTGGTTTCCCCTTAAAAATTATTACCTACACAGAGTTCTGAACTTCTGCTCTCCAAGGACTCCAGGAATAAACAGTAACAAAATTTGCCTTTGCCTATTAAAGAGTAGTTAAGATTCTAATAAGTTAATCTGCTTTATCTGTAGATACACGCAGAGAGAGAAGAATAATTTAGTTCAATTTGAAGTGTAATACACTATCAAGCACAACTAACCTTCACAGTCAATTTGCAGCTTTCAGAATGAAGAGAATCCAGGATTTCTCTTGTTTTCCATTAGTCAAAACTGTCTCATTTAATCTTTTCCCCAACAGTTTCGCTTTTCTGAAAGTGGATTTAATTAAGACAAAAGACCGACAGCAACTGGGGAACAAACGGGCACTTCTGCCTACCCAGACCCATCAAGCCAAAACCTACAGAGGAATTTAGACCATTCACATGACGCAGGAATCGACATCCATCCATTTCCTACCTTTATAGTCACCAAGACACCAAAGATCCACACAAAGGTGGAGGAAGCACTACTGTGAGGAGAGTTCTTGCTTGTCTTACCCACTCAACTACTGTGATGCTCCCAGCCTGCTGTGAGACTGAGTTACTCCACCACCATGACAGAGCATTTCCTTTGTCAGCTCTAATAACAAAAAATACCTCAACACTGATCTGGGTTTCAGAGGTCATGTGGCACCTCCACCCAAGTTCAATGATGAGTAACTCACGTACTACTTAAAACACTGTGTAAAGTGCTCTTTC
>NW_009937726.1:149863-157400 GCF_000696875.1 Nestor notabilis
CTTACCTGAACTGCATATGAAATAGAGAAAATCCAAGCCCTTCCATACAAATCAGCCACCGAACACTGACCCAGGCAACAGAACAGATCTCATCTTTCACAATCTAAGATGACTTTCCCTGATCTCTAGCTTCCCCATTCAACCTCATGAGAAGTCTTCACCTTTTCCTCCAAGTCTGTCATTACTCAGCTCTCAACCGTAATTCATTAAATACCTTCTTGGTTGCTGTGCCCTCACCAGCTGGGGAGAAGAAGCAGGTATAAAGAGAATAAATATATCTAAAAACAAGCACTTGCCATTCCAACCTCTGAAACTCAAATGGCTACTGAATAGCTGACCAAACAAAAAATAAGAGTAGTTTTTCGATGTCTTTTTAAAAGAGGTATTCTGTAACTGAGCTTTACAATGTTTGGAATATGTTCTAACTCCTTAACTTGTGTAATTCCCTTGCTTATGAGATCTGCTACTACTAATAAGATGCACAACAAACAATAACCCTCCCGTTACACAGAGAGCACAGTTGCTCCCAGCAAGCTGCATTTCTCTGTGGTCACATTAGCATCAGTTACAGCAGATGCACACATGCACGACGGGTTTTGGAGTATCTGCTCACAAAGGGTCACCTGGAGTGTGTCCACTCCTCTTGTTAATTCAGTAGCTTAAAGGGCAAATCAGCCACAAGCCAACATGACCCTGGTTGATGTTGCCTTCCTCCGGATACTGGAAACCAGACACAGGAAAAGAAGTGTCACATGCAAGAACATAACTGGGGAAGATGTTGTGGTATCATCCATGTGCCAGCCTCCTGCTTTATGTATGAGAAGGCTCCTGAAGGGGACACCTTAGAGCAGCTCCAGTGCCTAAAGGGGCTCCAGGAAACCTGGAGAGGGGCTTTGGACAAGGGCCTGGAGGGGCAGGACAAGGGCAATGGCTTGAACCTGCCAGAGGGGAGATTGAGATGAGCTCTGAGGCAGAAGCTCTTCCCTGGGAGGGTGCTGAGGCGCTGGCACAGGGTGCCCAGACAAGCTGTGGCTGCCCCATCCCTGGCAGTGTTCAAGGCCAGGTTGGATACAGGGGCTTGGAGCAACGTGCTCTAGTGGAAGGTGTTCCAGGGGAACTGGCTAAGCTTTAAGGTCCCTTCAACCCAAACCAGGCTGGGACTCTGTGATTCTATATACATTAAAAACATTGGAAATGGAGGTTTTATTTTATTTAAATGTAATCCTGTTTAAAAACACAGCTGTAAGATTATAGCTCAGTCTACCTCTTTTTTTCCTAGCATCTCGCTAAATTACAACTGTACATTTAAGCATCCCAGAAGAAAGACCTTTGCTGTCAAGCAGAAGGACCTACGCACAGAACTCTTTGGGAAGACTTAACTGAAATCCAAGCTGACACTGTGATCCCAGCAATCCCCATGTGCCCTGAGCCGAATCCCAGTTCTGGCTGACCATGCAGCCCACGTCACCGCGCATTAGCTTCAGCCAGCACTTGCACAGCAGTGAAGTGTTCTGTCCTTTTGTGCTTGCCTCAGGCCACAGCCTCCTCCCATGTACATCAAACCCACCCCACCGGCCACTCCTGAAATGTAACAAGGAATTGCGGGATACTGACTGTGACAGGGAATGGGTGGGATCATTATCAAATACAGCACAGGAGGAGGAGGAGGAGAAATCTGTTGTCAGGCTGTTTTAACATTTAGATACTGTAATGGACATCCTAATTTTACCTTTCTGTCAACAATTTGTGTCAGAAAGTAAGCACACATGTACCTATATACCCAAAAGACTGCCTGCAAGCGCTGTGGCTGTTCTTCATGCAAGCAAAACCAAGCTGATTGTACAGATCTGATAAATCCTCCACTTCAGAACGCCTACAACCACACACAAGTTCTCACCTACTTCCAACAGGAGCAGAAAAGCCGTATTTAATTGACTTTGTCATGCTAGGGATGTAAAAAGCAACTCCCAGCTACCACAAACCACATACACACTCCTCCATTGCTAAATAAAAATCACAGTGCTTGAGTTTAAGCTGCAAATTAACAATGAGAAATCCCCCTCTGGAATGTCACCTCCAGCTGGCAGCCCTGCTCAGCCTGAGCTCCCTGGGCCAAGGAAATGCACTAGCTTGTAACATTTAAATGCAATCTGACAGCAAATGAAGCTTCCAACTGAAAATCACAATAAAGGCTGGGTTCTGCTTCCTTCTCCCCAAATAGGATATGAACCAACTGGAAACATATCCTGGTAGAAATTTGCTAAGTTATATAGTATTGATCCTGATCAAAAGCAATGATCAAATGTATCCAACAGATCAGTAACTGATGGTACTGACAATTTCATTTATTTTCCTTTAGTCTTCCTTGTTTTCTTTGATACCCGTGTAGCCTGCAAGAGCCCTTTGCCTTTAAGCACAAAACATCACAATTACTCCAGATATTATTTTGCTGGCACAAAAATCCAGGCATAATACATCTAAATTTCTACAAAACATATCTAGGCTGTTTCAAGCGGGTAGCAAACAGGGAGATAATCCCAGTTTAATAACTCTAGATGTAATTGCTCTGAGCATCTTAAGCTGTCTTACATAAAAAACATTCCCTGTATCAATCTTTGTGCTTCTTGTCTGATCACAGCTTTATGTAGAGCTCTGTCTGCAACCCAGCTGTACTTGACCCCTCAATCCACCATCACCAGTGCCACGCTGGTCAGGCACCTCTTGGAATCAGCTTTGAACGTGGTCATGGCACTGATTTCCCATACGATTAATTCTGCAGACACAAAGATTGCCCCAGTGTTCTGCAGAAACTATCAGAAGAAGCAAAATACACCTTCATTTCACAAATAATAACCAATATCTACATTCTGTGGCACTTTTGGGTTTAATTCTTCATTACACTGAAGCATTGGCACATTCAAATTGTCAATATGCAGCTTCTACTAACAAGTATTAGAGAGGATTTACTGTCTGAAGCAACTGCACCACCTCTGTAGGGTCACTACTGCTGGCATTTATCTCCAAAACTTACTTTCAGCCACGAAAGTGGTGGGTTTTACCTGTGACTTCAGAAAGGAGTAAAAATCAGGTGAGTGGGGGTAATTTATTGATGTTTATCATTTATGCAATATTTAAATCAATCAAGTTATGTGTAAGAAATAATTCCTGAGACAGAATTCCACCCTAAATGAGGATCTTTTTCAAGCCAGAACAGTAAGAGACAGACAAATTATTTAACAAGTAGTTCATTTCCACCAGATCTTTCAGCACGAAGCAAGAGATTCGCACCGCAATGGGAAAGCCAGTTTGATAAGCAGTGGTTTATACCAAAAATTCTTCTCATTCCCAACAAACTCCCAAAGGATTCTCAGCAAGTCTGTAAGGCAATGGATACTTGTTCTCACTCTTGTCAGCTTTTGCATTTCACAAAGCCTGTTTTGAATGTCTTCTCTGTTGACAGGACATCACCACTGCAATGCTATAGTTACTCTGCATTTCAAGTAAGAAAGTAAAACTACCCCACTCAGCTTCCTCTTGGTTTCTTCATATATTAAAATGTGTTTTATCATGACATCAGATACAAATTAGACCAAAAGACTTGGAAGTTATTACATCATTTCCTCGTGCTTACTGCATACTGCCAGCACCAGTACCACATGTCCCTCACAGACACATACTGCTGCATCCGCTGGCTTTGAGGACAAGGTTAAGGACAAGGTTTAGCACTTCCACATACACAACAACCTCATAAGCTGGCCTCAGACTCCCACTTCATTACGTTGGTAGTGCCAAAATCCTCATTAACTGACAGCTTCTCCTTACTCCAACCATTGCAGAAGCACAGAACTATAGAGATGACTACAGCTTCTCCCTGCCATGTATCCTCAGACAAGGACACCTTAGATCAACATCAATGTGCAGATATTAATTTACATCAGAGAGGTTTAGGGGAAAAAATATCATACAAAATATGAATATTAAAGGATTATACCAGAGGCAGATGTTCATGAAATAGAAATAGATTAAATCACCATTTTAGTATCTCACGACAGACATGTGCCCTGTGCACAATTTCTTTGTCAGGAGACCAGGTTCAGGCTCCATGGCTGAAGTTTCCTTCAGAACAGCACACGGGGTCTGTCAGAAGGAGACGCTGCTCCCCAGCAGCAAACCCAGTGAGTAAGGAGGATGACAAAATGAGCACTGGCAAGATTCACGGATGTTTCTTTAAACTTCCTGATTGCTTAATCCTCAGCAACTGTTACATCCAAGTGATCGGTTCCAAACGTCAGTCAGTGACTACGTCCTGCGACAGCCTCAGCCCTCTGGGGCAGGAGCAGCACACCTGAATGCCAGACCCCCTTCCAAACCAGCATGAAATTCTGAAGCAACTGAGATTCAGGTACGTGCTTCAGTGACACGCCAAAGGACAGGATTCTCACACACTTTGCTGAATGTGCTATGAGAACACTCACAGTAGAGCTTAGAGAAGGACAGGAGACACTACAGAGTGCAGACAAGTATTTGTCAATAAGCTACTTTGCTAAAAGCTACAGAATCAAATCCACACAAGCTTAACTAAGGAAAAAAAAAAATCAATTCACTTTTCATTTGCCTCATTTTTAAACTATAAATTAAGAATGAGAAGTGGAAGAGACAGGCATCATCCCATAGCTGTTTCATAAACCCTTACTTTGGTGCATCAAAGGAAGATGTGTGTGTGTGTAAGATTAAAAAGGGTCTTATACCCTTCACCAACCTTTAAAAAAATCAAATTAAATTTCAGATAAATTCATTATTCAAGAAAATATTACAGAAAGCTCCACAGACACTTTTTAACAGAAAATTAAAGAAAATATGGGACAGGGAAAGGAAAGGAGAGAAGGAAGATTAAAAATAAAGCAAAAAATAAAACAAGAGGGAAAAGAAAAAGAAAGGAAAAAATAAGAAGAGTATGTAAAATATCATGAGCTCACAATGCTTAGGAATGACACCTTCCAAACTCTGAGATACTCATGTCCAACAATTGCACACTAAAACCTTGGAACACACAAAGGCTTGTCAGTGGAAGCTGTTTAGTGCTGGCGTGTTACCCAGTGGGTCCTAGAATACGTTTTAATCCAAACAACAGAACGGGAGGGAGGAAGCTCAAAAGCCATTTTGTATCTATCCAGTTTGAAATAAGACTCCAGTATAACAGCAGCATTCCCACTTTGGGAGTTGTGCCCCAGAAGAACCCTTGCCCTGCAGTCCCTATTGCTCCCTGGTATGGTATTTCTAGCCAGGAAACCCCTGCAGAGGCACACGTGCTGTATATATGCTGGGCATCTTCTCAACAGCTACAAACACAAGGTAGTAGTAAACATCAGCAAGAACCACAGATATGTCAGCAGGATCCCACTACAGCTTGCTGACAAGAAGCATCCTTCCGTGAGGTTAAAGAACTGGCCGAGAACTACAGATTCACCAGTCAAAAAGGTGAATCTTGACCTTGGCATATGACCCAAGAATTACCATCACAGAATACAGTCTTACTCCCCTGTTTCAGCCTCCTAGATTCCTGAAACAAGCTGAGGAAGTTTGGACACCTGGAAGTCTCACTGTGTTTAAGTTTGGTAAGCTCATCAGCTAGAGACAGGAGAACTTTCAACACCTCTTTGATAGTCCTTCAAATCTACCCATACCATTGGCTATACAAACTTGGCACCAGACAGAAGAGGTTTAGGACGAATATGCTGTTCTAGGGGTGTACATTTATCTTTTCATGACTATTAGAGAGGTTTTGCTCTTCAAGTATCAGTTATTTATAGCTTATCTGGGCTGCATCCACATCTTTAATTCTGTAACAGCTTCCCTTGCCTTTTGAATTAAAAAACCAACTTTACTCCAACTGATTCTCAAGGGGAAATCACTAAATGTGCCACATCCTGCTCTTTGTTTCAAAGCAGCAGTGTGAAATAATGCGAAGAGCTCATACAGCCCTGGTGATTATTGCATATTTCATTAGGACTCCAACGCTCCTTGTCCCACTTAAAAGCTGACTCCATGCTTTTGGCCATATGGAGTTAGTTAAGTAGGCCCTGTGATCACTACTGAGAGGAATCTGTAATATACAGATTCTCTGACAACTCTCAGTATCATCATTATTAAACTTTCATTTTTTAAAACCTTGAAAAGTACCATATCTAGAATGTCAATGAGCCCTGGCTTTTCATTTATCAAAAGATGCAGTGGATTATGTAAGTGGGACTCACAACAAGTCCCTGAACAGCGATGCAATGTGCTGTATTAATTTTTTGCGCACCATTTTTAGTAGTATCTTAGAATCCCAGCCTGGTTTGGGTTGAAGGGACCTTAAAGCTCCTCCAGCTCCAACCCTTGCCACGGGCAGGGACAACTTCCACCAGAGAAGGGTGCTCCAAGCCCCTGTGTCCAACCTGGCCTTGAACACTGCCAGGGATGGGGCAGCCACAGCTTCTCTGGGCACCTTGTGCCAGCGCCTCAGCACCCTCACAGGGAAGAGCTTCTGCCTCAGAGCTCATCTCAATCTCCCCTCTGGCAGGTTCAAGCCATTGCTCTTGTCCTGTCCCTACAGGTATTGTAAGGCTGATTAGGAATTAGCCATGTGGCCTCAGCAGCAGCCATGCCCAGTGAGCTGCCCAAGCAGAGATGCTCCATGCTGTGATCCCAGGAGCTCCCACAGGCTGTTGCCTGCAGAGAACTCATGACATTTATAGGCAGCTGTCAGCAGAAAGAGGATGTCCTGTACCAAGCTAAGCTTTCTTAGGTCCTTGGCTCACCTACTGCCACTAATTAATCCTGATCATTTCTCAGGACACACTGAAACCCCTCATCATTTCTCCTTCCAAAAACCAGATACAACTACTATTTATTGCTGAACTTTGTAGTCAAGAGGTTGCTAGTTCAAGGACACGAAGCAAACTACAGTCTAGATGACAAAAAAGGAATTAATAGGTAAAAGGTCTGGAAAGAACAAAAACTTTCCATATCTCATCCAGAATTTCTTCTAGAACCACTTGTTTCCCCCTTAGCTTGTCTCAAGTACTGACATATCTACCAGCTTCTCACAGCTTACACAACACTCCAGCCAACCTATTCCTTATCCTTTAATATGAAACACTCAAGCCAAATACATTTCTTGGACTTACGTGCATAGGAAGGGTTCTTATTCCCACTGGCCCACAGTAAATGTTACATTTGGCTGCACAAGAGAAAGTAAATTTGAAGGGGATGGCAAGAGGAGGTGAGGAACAAGGCACAAATGCAGAACACAACTTTCACAGGGATCCTTCACCCCTCCTTTCTCCCCAGTAGGATAAACCTCCAGGTTCAGCATCCCAACAGCATCCCACGGGTGCTCCATGTTCAAACCTTCCCACGTTCTACAGTTACCCTCATTTTGACCCAAGGGAATCAGAGGAGGAGGAGAAAGAAAAAAAAACCCCGACCTCATTTCACAGAATCATAGAATGGTTTGGGTTGGAAAGGACCTTAAGATCATATAGTTCCAACCCCC
>NW_009937726.1:157412-167816 GCF_000696875.1 Nestor notabilis
TATGCCGCCCAGGGCTCTGCCCAGCCTGGCCTTAACCGCCTCCAGGATTGGAGCATTCACAACTTCCTTGGGCAACCCATTCCAGTGCCTCACCACCCTCACTGTGAAGAACTTCTTCCTTATATCTAACCTAAAGTTGCCCTGTTTAAGTTTAAAGCCATTACCCCTTGTCCTGCCACTAGAGTCCCTAATGAAGAGTCCCTCCCCAGCATCCTTGTAGGCCCCTTTCAGATACTGGAAAGCTGCTATTGAGGTCTCCATGCAGACTTCTGTTTTCCAGGCTGAACAGCCCCACCTTTCTCAGCCTGTCTTCATATGGGAGGTGCTCTAGCCCTCTTACCATCCTCGTGGCCCTTCTCTGGACTTGCTCCAACAGCTCCATGTCCTTTTTATGTTGAGGACACCAGAACTGTACACAATACTCCAAGTGAGGTCTCCTCAAGAACCCAAATAGGAAAACTCCAGAAGAGAACAGTATCAGAAAAACACCACCTGTAACTGGCCTTATCCAAGCAGTTGAAATAAATGGGGTCCTAATGTCATGAATTTCAGCAGAAATCACACCACTTTTGAAGAATTAACATTATAACACATCCCAGCAGAGCACTACCACGTACCTTCATCAGTATGCACAACACAACAGCTTAACCCAGTAACTCTGGCTCAGGAACAGCCCGTTTTCAGAACTTAAACCAGAAGAATCTGATTCTTTAACCATGAGGGGTTTCTGCACTGTTCTCACTCTGGCAGGTTGTGGATAATATTCATAGAGGATAATTAAAAACCTTGGGTTTAGAGCTAAGGATGATTTTATTAGTTATCAGAACATGATGTCTTTCTATCCAGCAAACCTTGCATTCCTTCTGTCTTGTTGATTCAGGCCAGAAGATCTATAAAAGAAATCTGAAGGTTTCATTTTAAAAGATAGGGGGTTTATTTTCTATTTTAATGATTATTCCCAGTAAAATGGATCTTGTGCTCACCATCTGTAGAACTTCCCTTTAAAGATGGATTACAAAGATCAGAATTGACATTCTCCAAGTTGCAGTTCAACTGATCTCATCTTTGGAGAAGCAGGTGGGATTTTTTTTGCTTGTTCCATTCTGTTCAGCCTATTCAAAGTGGAGAAAGTTCTCCAAAATTATTCAATAAAATCAAATTAATCACGAATTATATTGACATATGTCAGGTGTTTTAATACCATCTAATTTATACCAGCATATATTCGCCTTTAAATCCTTTCCCTGAAAGGTGTTCAGTGATGTTCTATTACTTCATGGCTTATTATAGCCCCAGTATTATAATGGATATTTAAAAGCAAAAGGGAAGAATTTTATGCAGAAAAACAACACTTACAGCATATGCAAAAGCCAGTTTAAGAGCAAGCACAGAATTAGCTATACAGATATTTTCAAGTTTGACAGTTCAGCCTTCTGTGCTTGTCATGCATATGCCACATTAGAAAAAATAATGTTCTTATGTAGTAGTGAACACATGTTTATTTAATGGCATCTGCCCAGAGGGATGATGTATTTTCTGTTAGCATTCACAGAACTGCTTCTCTCAAACCAAATCATGGTTGAAATATCTGGGTTAAAACTGATCTGCAATGGTTGCCTTGTTGAAAAAGACCTTTTTAACTTTTGAGAATTCAAAACCAGGGGGTTTATACACAGTTGCATTTAGTGTGCAGCAAAATACCCACATCTGAAGAGGGAGAGTAAATTAAATCAAAATGGGGTTTAAATACTGTAACACTTATGAGCAGACAATACAGTTCCCAAGAAAATACTGGGAAACTCTATGCTGTCAGTTCCCCCAAACCCACAATCACTATCCCGATCCATCAATGTCCTTAAGCTAGAGCCACAGGGAAACAGAACCTAATGCTTCAAATCAAAACAATTTTGTCTTGTGATTTGTGGGACGTTTTTTTTGGGGGGTTGGTTTGAGAGGGGTTTTTTTTAGGTGGGGTTTCTATTGGTGGTTTGGTTTGGGGGTTGTTTTTTCAATAAAGCAATGGAGTATTTTCTCCTTAGGGTATTGTTCAAGGAAATAATCAAAATGCAGAAAACAAAGCTTATTGTACAAGACATTTCTTTAAGAGACAAAAAAAGATAGGAAGCAATGGAGAAGACTCTTATAGTAAATAGGAAAGAAAAATCCTGTCTTTTATTTCTTTTCCTCTTGTTTGCAAAGTGATGCCTTTAAGTAACTCAATATTTGTGCTTCAGCACCATCATCCATGAAGACCAAACAGTATGAATCCGTTCATCTTGATAAGAAAAGGAACACACACCCCCCCAGCCTTTCCCATCCATGACAAACACACACATGTAAGAAACTGGAGTCATTAAAAACATGATGGGATTAATCAGGAACTAAACGCGTTGTATGGTTAAACAACAGATTCCAATTTGAGTGCAGTAAGTGGCAGGAGCCAGAAGCACTGTCAATCCCTGAGCTCTCCACTGATGGTCACTTCTTGTGCACCTTGGCATCCACAACACTTGACATCAAAACCAACGCAAGTGTACCCGTGTAGTTACTGCTAGAGCAGAGGGGCTTTCTGTTACGCAGGAAACCAGTCCTCATTCAAGGAGCCACAAAGGTGCCTGAAAATTCAGTTTAGAGCAATTCAGACCTGTGGTGAGTGACAATTCTGCACAAACCTCCACCAATTACTTCAAACTTTGGAGGGAATGGCAATTAAAATAAGCCTTAAAAAAAAATAATTAGAAGAGTCTGGTCTCTGCTTATGCCAGAGAAAAGAAAACAGTTACCCTCTTATGAAAATACCCTAAAACATGTCCTATCATCAGGTAAAGTGATTTATATCTACGGTACTAAATGCCTTACATGAACTGCAGACACACCCTAAATCCAGCTACTCTATCTGACACATCAGACAGAAAGCCAGTGCTCAACTGTATGACCACAGAGCTCATGTTGGCCATTCCTAAAAAACTCTTCCAGAGAAAGTAAAACCCCCCAGCTATAGCTAACTTGTGGATCAGGAGCAATAACATCAGAGTCCTGGTGAAGAGAATTCATCTACGCCTCTATGTGCACACGCAATCTGATAACGGCAGCTCCACGTGCCGCCCTGCGAGCACAGGGAATTATGCACCTTGGTAGAGGTGTGCACCACAATCTGCTGTTGATCTAACCTGTGCAGGTCTGCTAAAGGTATGACTGAACATTCCAGAGATGTGCCTAAGCCTCGTGCAGAAGGAAACGTGACCAAGCTATGCTTACTCAGCTCTTCAGGGGACAGCTCTGCCACGCTCTGCAGCCAAGACACACCAGTGCTCAGTGAGAGCCCCTGCACAGCCCCCAGTGCTCCAGGAACCCTTCTTCATCAAATCCCAGCCTGGTTTAGGTTGGAAGAGATCTTAAAGCTCCTCCAGCTCCAACCCCTGCCATGGGCAGGGACACCTTCCACTAGAGCAGGTTGCTCCAAGCCCCTGTGTCCAACCTGGCCTTGAACACTGCCAGGGATGGGGCAGGACAGCTTCTCTGGGCACCCTGTGCCAGCACCTCAGCACCCTCACAGGGAAGAGCTTCTGCCTTATCTCTAACCTGAATCTCCACTATGAGATTTGTGGGACACTGGTGTTTCAAGCTCTACAACTTTACAGCTTAATATCCATGTCGCAATACAGGCTGGCTACACATTCTGTCACTGTGTGTGACATTTGCTCCCTGGCTTCTACAGCCTGACCTCTCTCTCATTTTTCCCTCCCCCTATTTCTCCTCCATTCTGTCATTCCCACCTTTTCCTCAAACTATATTTTCCAGCTTCTCTCAGAACCTGCAAGCACACAGACCTTGCAATCACTAACAGTGACAACGATGGGGGCAGAAGAGCACATCTGGAGGCAAGGAGGAAGGGATTAGCTGTTTCTTTTGGAAACAGATCAAATTTAAATCAAGATGATCCTGAAAACATAGCTGGAAGCGTCTCCTCCTAGAGGCAAGAGTACCTAAGATTTCCAATACCATTCACAATACAGGCTAAAGGGGAAATAGCTGTGGAAATAGGAAAGAAATTGCATGATTAATTATTGTTTAAACAGAGTTTTTGCAATGTACATGACTGTAGAGTTCACGTGCCATAAACAACATGTCCCTGTCTAAAAGGTCTAAACAATGTACACATGTAGCAGACACAGTAATTACAAACACCATGTTGGTCTCAGTATAGCCTGAAGTGCTTAAAAACAACGGCCTGACTATGTAAAACTCTGTAACCCTGTTCTCAGTGGCGAAAAGCTGCAAAGCATAAAAAACACTTCTTCACAGAATCCAGAGGCCTGAAAAGGGCATTTGATGTGATGACATTTTGTAGAGCTTTGTAAGAACAAACTGTGTTTCTGCTGTTACAAGGAGGACAAAACGAAGGAACCAGGCAGTCTCCCTGCTTTGCTCTGCCTTCCTCCTGGAAAACACGGACAGGGGTTGCTTCCATGACCATGACAAAGAGCTAAACACTCCAGACTGGTAAAGGAATGTCACAACTTCAGGTCAGTTCTTGGTCCCTTCATCAATATTAGGCTGGAGATTTGGGGGCTTCTGTCACTTTTGCATTATTTCCTATCTTTTTACTGCTACTGTATTAATAAATGTATGATGAGCTATAAGATCCACCCTGGATGTCAGATGGATATGTGAAGCCGAGATGTTTGTCATCCATTAATTAATCTTTAAGAGGTTTTCAAGGATGAAATAGAGAAACAATAAGGCACTGAATAAATGAATATTTCATTCCCTTACCCTCTCATCTTCCACTACTCAGAGAACACTCAGTATGAGGAAGTCTATTCGACAAGAAATATCAACATATTAAACACACACCAAAGCCATCCATCGTAGAAGTGCTTCCTTCAGAAGCAACCACTAACTGTGATTAATTTACACTGATCTGTAGTTTAAAGAAAGAAGGCACTGATAAAATAATGTTTTTCATACACTTAGTAGCGAGAGAAAAAGCTCAGAGAAGGCAGACAGCAGCAGAGATGCTCCTTCCCAACGGGGTGCAAATCAAAAGCTACATTTACAAAGACTTCCTGTTATCATTCCATTTTCTACCTGCACACTGTCAGCATCCCAGTTACTTCCAGTGATGCTTTAAAAATGTAACGACATTCTACATTAAAGAGTTTAAACCAAGTATCAGGTGACGTGAAATTAGAGCAAGAAAATACCGGCTCAAGAGTTTGTATCTTCACCCTTTCACCAGTGCTGTCATTTAAACCTGTCATTTACACAGGCAGCCTAGTCAATGAGTTGAGATTTCTATGTTATTCATGTATTATTTTGAGAGTTTGGGGTTTGCCATCGTATTTACTTGGTGTTTTCTACTCCTTAATTTTAACTCATTAAGTCTTTACAGCCTTTTCTATAATCAAAGGAAGACTTATGGTAGACACTACCCATGGGTCATAAAACAAGTACAGGTGTCTCATCTATAGAAGAAATATTCCCTATGTACCTCATTTAAAGCTCATCTAAAGGAAAAGTAACATAGATAAGCAAAGTGTAAATCATCACCACAATCTCCTGCCACTGTGTACATCCCAAATTCTTCTAAGTATGAGATTGAGGGGGGGTTATTACCCAAATTTCCATTTCCAGCTTTGCCCTGCCTTTGGTTCCAAACAGCAGGCACACCACTCACATTTGACTACATTTCAGTGGAGTTTCACAATGTAACATTACAGCTCTAATGAAAAACTCATTCCAGGACACAAAATTGCTGAAGAAAGCTGAAACAGAGGGGGAAGGAGAAGTGCTCATATTAAACACTACGTGTGTTTACTGTGTTCTGTGCTCTTGGAATGGAAATTCCACTATAAACACTACTCACAGTACTACCCCTAAGAGTTTTCTGGGAGGCTATCAACACATTAATGAAAGCAAAGGGACTTTATTATTATTATTATTCAGCACAAAATACTTCTGAACGTTTCAGAACCATTTGGAGCTGTTCTGTGGGTCACACCAAGATGTAAATTATCCTTTTTTGAATGTTTGTTGCCCTTACAGGATTATAAAGTCATCTGATTTGAACTCAAAAGCCCTACACCTATGTAAAATAATAATCTTTTACCCCTTTTTTATTTGTAATAATTTAGCTCTATGTTACTAATGTTTTCAAATACACACTCCTTCAAATGGCTTTAGAAGGACAGAAAAGCTTTGAAACAGCCCTCCTGGAAGTGAGAGAGCATCTTGCCTTCTGCTTTTTATTGTGAGCAAGAACATAAACCCCAGGAAGACTGAGAGATGCCCAAGCTCCTCCTGGGAACTGGCCAACAATGAAATCCAACATTTCTTTGGTTTTCCATCTTGTGCTTTACCCAACAAACCACTCCAGCTTCCTCAAGGCACAAAAGATATACAAATAACCACAGAATTTAACAAACGCTTTCCTATTTGATCTATTTATCAGAGCACTATGGATCCAAAGCTGGAGTCAAGCTTTATTTGTATGCTTTGCCCCAAAAGCACACTGCCTACCAGAATGAAATCAAGGCACACCACCTTCAGAGATTTATTCACAGAAGAGGATATTAAAGCTACATCCTTCAATTCTTTCCAGTTACTTGAACAGAGCTGAAATTAAACAGCAAGAAATAGCGTTTCTGGTCACAGCTCCAAGTTTCCCTCTACACAACAAATGATCTAAACAGTTTCTGAGGTTTTCTTACGGCTCCATTCCAAAGTTTATTCTGATCGTGGCTCCAGTTTTCCTGACCCAACTTCTCTGATCACTTATCCTGCTTCTCCAACATAAACATACCATTCACTAATCAGTCCTTTTGCTTTGGCAATTGCAATCTTACTTCACGGGAAACCTTTCACCTTGCCTGGTGTAGCTTTTGCTCAGCCTTTCCAAAACCTTTACATTTTGGGTAGCTGCAGATCCAGTTTGATTAATACATAAATATGGTTTTATTTACTCTTGCCTTCATTTAAATTCTGGGCCTGCTATTACAGAAGCCCAGCCTCTCTCTTTACCACTTTCAAGAACTTTTCAACACAAAGATGTGTGCCAAGGAAGCATTCTGGAGCTTTTCCTCAGATACTCAATGCTCTGAAAACAAGGAACAAGTTCTGGCCCAGGGAAATGGTTGAAAACATTGTCCTACACAACAAAGCCAAGACTTGACTTTGTGCACTAAAAAGATACTACGCTTGTGCTTGCAGGACTGAATGTAGATACAACAGGATGAAGTGGCCTTTTAAGATAAAGCAGGTTAAATCCCATTTCTGCCTAATTAGCAACTTCCCCAGCAGCAGCCTTGAGTTTCAGAGCACCAAATCACACGATGGACCTTTATGTGATGATAATTTGGAGGAAACATTTTCCTAACAGAGGAAGCAGATAACACACTATGAAAAATGGCTTGATTCTATCTCACAAATTATTCACTCCCTTTTACCAACTTCCTCTCATTTTCTATAAAGTGATTCCTAGGTGAATGGATTTCCTCTGCATGGTCAGGCCCAGGATCTCACCCAGGCAACCAGCACACCTTCATCAAGAATAAGGTCCCCTCAATGATGTCCAAGTTACAAGACAGAAGAGCAGGCAGTTAACAGCAGCTACAGCATACGTTCTTGTAGAGGACAAGATCTAGCACAGCACACACATCCCTATCAGGCAATGACTGTGTCAAATCCACAAGACAGCCAGGACTGGCTCATGCAGCTAGATACAGAAGGTTGTCAATGCCCTGAGTCTTTTAATTCTGATGTCTTTTGTACAATTCGACCTACAATACTCTTTTTGTTCAATTTACATCATCTTGAGTCTTGACTGCTCTATTTCAGGCAATTACAGTTCTAAATTCAAAGAGAAAGCAACTCTGGCCCATGAAAAAGGAAGGAAACAAGTGTGAAAGGACTGAGAGATGGCAAATGCTGTATTCTTCTTTTAAGGCTGTATTAGAGAATGGTAACTAAATGCTTTTCAGGATATGGAAAGGGGGCAGAGCACAATGCACCACCACCGATGAATGTTCAAACTGCTCTCAATAGCAAACTGGATGTTTCAGTTCACAGAACTTCTTTCTTTAGGACTGAAATATTACAGGAAAATTCCGAGCTGAAAACCTGCTTCATGAAGAGGTAAACTTCAAAATATTTAGCAGAAAAGGCTTTCCACTGAAATACATATTCATTACCTTCCCAGACCTGAATGTCCCACAGACAGCACAATGCAAGCAGGCTCAGCAGAAGACTGAATCAAGTGCATCCATTTCTCCATAGCTGATGGACAAGATGGACTTGTTAAGGAGAAATCGTCTTCTCAGAGAAGATAAAGGAAACAGGCTGGAACAAGCAGCCCAAGGAAGCCGTGGCTGCCCCATCCCTGGCAGTGTTCAAGGCCAGGTTGGACACAGGGGCTTGGAGCAACCTGCTCTAGTGGAAGGTGGCCCTGCCCCTGGCAGGGGTTGGAGGTGGGTGAGCTTAAGGTCCCTTCCTACACAAACCATTCTATGATTCCATATGCTGCCTAGCTCTAGAAAGCAAGCAAGCTCTGTATTTCAATTCTTCCAAAGATTACTTTCAAAACCAGCACTTCAAGTGTTTAAAGGATTTGTACTATTTAACCTTACTAATAGGTAGCAAATCTAAATTAGGTTACACTGTGAGTAACATGATATTTATCATACCACTGTTGATTCTATTTAGGAAGAAAACAGCCAGTATTAAATCCATCTCCACATACACTTTTGAACATTTTGTGCTCAAAACAAAGCAAAGAGAATCTCATTTTGTGTTTGTGTGTATAGACACACACAATGCCTATGATTAGGGCAAATTCTTACATTTCCATATGCATATGCATGAGGCTGCACATGGGAAGTTCAGGGAATCTGTTCTGATCACACAGGTTGTGTATAAATGAGGAACTGTCACATAAAATCTGGAATCTGTTACTGATCCAACTGTTCCACTTAATCAAAAGCAAAGAGACTTCTAAGAGCTCTCTTGCTCCTTCTGACAGCCAATTTCCCAAAGAAAGAGCAACTGTGCTAACAGATCTTAATAATTCACAGGGCCTGGAGAGCTTTTGCTTAAGAAAAACAGGGAAGGAGGGAGGGAGGCTTTTCCTTTTGACAAAAACCAGCAAATGGCCTCTTGAAAACAGCAAGAAAAGTCTGTCCTGTCTACATGCAAGTCTGCAGAACAGGAGAGTGCCAAGAAGAGCGCCACATTTCTCACTCACTCAATGTATTTAATGGCTTTTTCATGCCTGGAATCATGTACAGCACTCCTGGCCCCAGCCTATTGCTTTCCACACAAAATGCTTACCATACACAAGTGCACCAGCTCAGAAGGCTACTGCACCTCTTAGGGAGGTTCTCGTTCCATATATGACCTTGTTAGGAACCATTAAAAGGACAAATGCCACCACAGCCCATTATTCCAATGTAAGCAAAAAAAGTCTGGTCAGAGATGTATTTTTCTCTGAATTACAGTAAAAACACACACTGTAATTTTTTTTTTGGCTATGGAAAATCCTCCCCATAATGAGTAATAACCATTGCCTAATTCCTGGAAGAATAATCAGTAAAAATAGCTCACAGAGAAAAGGACTCTCCTGACTGTCAGCTTTATCTGTCCAGATTTGATTACAGAAAAATTCCTCTGCAAGTTTTGCATCACACAGACCAAACTTTTTCTTATGGAACAGTGGAAATTTCTGAAGGGATCTGTAACAGTGTAGAGCTCTGAAGAAGTATTCAATGTGGTTCTTCATTACATTAAAACCGCATGTTGCTGCAGAAGGAAGGAAAGCCTAACTCGGAAGAGAAAAAAACCCTGCCAGAGCCATCCAAAAAGAGCAGGTATGAGAGTGCTGTTCCATGCTGAAGGTAACAGCTGTGCAAAGCCAGTTGAAGCTTCTCCAAGCACTTTGATAGCAAGATAATTTCCTACAACGGTTATTTTTCTATTCTAGATGCTTTAAACCCCCTTCCCTTGTACTTCCCACTGTCACAGAGGCTGCAGCAGCTGTGCCAGGGGTCCCTGTCCTTAGCTGCTTTTTACAGCTCCAAGCATGAGAATGAAGTCTGGTTCAGATCTTCCCATGGAGCTCCCACCTACACACTCCCTACAAACTAAAACCTATTAAAACTTTTCAGTACCTAAACTGTAGCATATCACCACTATAAATTCAGTACCAGCAGTGAGCTGCAGGCAGGGCTGTAACCAGGCTTTCTGAATCATAAAATGGTTTAGGTTGGAAGGAACCTTGAAACTCATCCAGTTCCAACTCCCTGCCACAGGCAGGGACACCTTCCACTAGAGCACGTTGCTCCAAGCCCGTGTCCAACGTAGCCTTGAACACTGCCAGGGATGGGGCAGCCACAGCTTCTCTGGGCACTC
>NW_009937726.1:167937-180338 GCF_000696875.1 Nestor notabilis
CGTCCTTTTACCCCCCTCCAGACACTGGAAGCTACTCTGAGGTCTCCACACAGCTTCTCTTCTCCAGGCTGAACAGTCCCAATGTTCTCAGCCTGTCTCCATATGGGAGGTGCTCCAGCCCCTTACCTGGGGTGCTACCAGAACTGGGAATCACAATGTGCCCCTTTTTCCCCAGTGATCACATCATCCATTTGCCTGGCAGCTCAGCCAGACACGAGGGCTGGCTTTTAATACGAGGTGCAAGTACTACTTGCAAACAGATCCATGAACCAACGCCTCTATTCTACGTTGTCTGTCATGTGGACTCTGGCAATAGTTTCCATTCCTCCTAATTCCCCAAGGACCCAGAAGGAAGGAGCTCATGGATCAGGCCTCTGACAGGAAACAGCTCCAGAGCAGCAGATGCAGGCTGGTGGAGGAGGCCCATTCTCTGCCAGAAATAACCCTTCCGACCTCCAACACTTCAAACAATAACAGGTTTACTTTTTTAAGCACTGCTTAAAGCAAAAGAAGGACAAAGAGGACTGGAAAGGCTGGCATATTTGTGTCACAAAATAAACTCAAACTCAATCAAACCAACAACAGTTGAAGTGTCCTTCTCCTAAAAAATTTTAGAAGCAAAACAAAAACATAGGTTCTAGAAGCTGTTTCATAGAGCATAATAAATGAATACTAAGAGCATGAGAACAACAAGAGAAGAATAATAAATGGGCTATCTAGGAAGGGCTGAAACTCCATTTTATAGATCAGTGCTAAATGTTTTGTTTTCTTCATCTGTAACTTGATTTAGAAGCAGGAATATGCTACTGTTTGTTTTCTGGCACTTGTGTGCATTTTGTTTTCTTTTACTCTGGAGGAACATAAGACCTTTGTTTCCAAGCCCATAAATCACAAATGAATAAATTAATGCCTTCGGGGTCTTCTATTGTTTGTAGGGCATTCCAAGCATCTCCTTTATCATTCTCTATAAGGCCACAAACAGAAAAAGGTGGAAGTGAGGTTACAGACCACCAGTTTAGTGGAAGGTATCACACCTACACTGAAAAACTGCCTACTACAGCTTGACCCCAGAGAAGCACAGTATGATTCTATGATAGCTACAACATTAGAAATCATTTTCATCAGTCCTGCATGACAGTTGAGGGAAATCGGCCCGATGTATAGATCCAAACCTCAGCAGTTGAGCTCAGGATCTGTGCAAGTTGATGGAATTAGCAAAGGACATCTCGAAACAGCAAAGCCCACAGGTGCAGAAGTTTCCTTAGTACACTCCTATTAACCAACTGAATTTCACAGATGAAGATTTAAGCTTTCAAGGAAGAAATATTTAAACCAAGAATGACATAGAGGACAAGGACTGTGAAGGATGCTGTGCTGTACAGCCTCTGCTACTTGAGAAATGAGTTACCGAAATTCCAGGGCTCGCTGGAGAAGAAACTCAGCCTTGACTGATCCAAATACATAAAATTCACTCACTGCCCAGGAGAGGCAGATGAACTTTGATCATCAAGAACTGGGAAGTTTACATCTCCTCAAAGACCTCCACAAGGGAACACACATTGCTTTCTCCACGTGTCCTGACTCTGGATCCCAGATCAGGTGGCAGCAAACAGGAAAGTTGACCTGGCAATTCCAAACTCCTCAACAGGCTCTACTGCAGATGTATTTTCGTATGTATTTTCTGTGCCCAGAAGCACAAAGCCAGAAGATTGGCAGCATTTTGTACAGTTCATGAACTACTTTATCTTCCATTGTCTATAGAAGAAACTATACACAAACCACCCCTGGTAGGAAATGCAGAGTTTCAAACACTTACATATAGTCTGCCCTGCAAACGAAAGAGGCATTCGATGATTCTGTGATGCTTTAATATCTTCCTACCTGTCTGCAGTTCACATTCCTCTTGTTTAAATTGAAAATGCAAATATTCATGCCTTGATTCTTTTGTCAGGGAGACAAACACTTCTGAAACTTGGAGACACAAAAAGATGCGCTAAGGCAGAAGTGGATAAAGCAAAGAGGATACAACCCAAGAGCGAAGAGTTCAGTTGATGCAGCCATAAAAAGGCTCTTTATCGGGAGAACATTAAAGGTGGAGAACATGATTACTATGCAGGAATTACTCTTGTGCACTAAGCAACACCTGCTATACTGAATTTGAATAAAAATGAAATAATTACACTGTACTTCAACATTATTATTATATTATTATTACAGGCTGGAGGAGATTTTTAGGTTGACTTCTCAAAACAGCTCATGGAACTTGGATACTATTTCCATTCAATTGCAATTCATAGGGAACTGCTTGCTCTGGACAACATTAATACTCCAACTTTAACTCATTCCTTAATTGTTTCATGGGGAGTTCTGTCAAAAAACCACTACCCAATGCAATTATGGTGTTTGTTCAACACATACCAGTATTTCCAAACACACTGTGGAAGACAGAAGCTTTGCTAAGTTAGTTTGAAACAGAAGCAGCCAAGGGTGTCTACATTAATGCAGCTGACATTTTACAGCAGAGCAGAAGATCGATCCCACCTTGGCAAGAAAGTCTTTGAAATACTGTGACTATTCTAATAAAATACAGTTTTAAAAGAACCACATAAAGTGTCTGTAAACACAGGTTCATAAATAGAAACAGCGACACAGGTGACCATTAACATCTGACATTCACAAATTACTACAATTTTCCACCAAAAAAATAGAATCCTTGTAGTAACAAAAGCTCACAAATTAAGGTTTATTGCCAGCCACTCAAGTAAGAGCACTGGGAACCCTTTAACAAGTAACAAAGGTACACCTCTTCTAAGACAAAGCACTGAAAGCAGTTATTTCAACTCCATATGAAGCACATCATTTGGTGTATGAGCACATGAACATACACCACTCATAAAAACACTCGAGTCTCCTTGTAATAGTCAATATTACAGCAGAGATGTTTGAGTTATTGCTCAGCACAACACATATAAGGTTTTCCAAGAGTCCTTCAATGTCAGTCTTGCTACATCTTACTATTTCTTACCTAACCAACGATACTGCTTCTAAAATGACTAATGCAGGTTTTATCCTTAGTTTCACCTCATTCCTCTCTTCTAAAGCACTAAGCACAGCTACTGGGAGACTAGCAAATCTGGTTTAGAAGCACTGACTAACACGCAACACCATTAATAATGACAGTCAGTCTGATAAATACTAAATGCCTTAAAACTCTCACATCCTGACCCCACAAAGGTGGGAGAAAGTCAGGTAATTGAACAGCATGATTATAAAATGCAAGGCCCGTCTCGCTGCAGCTTCTTCCCTAACCATGAGATCACTGCACATAAAACTTGACTTTTCATGAGGATAAACAGGAATGGAAAACTGTTTTTCTTCCCCCTCAGCCTTTAGAAGATGATTTGTTTTCCATATGGATACCTGTGCTGGATTACTGCTGTGATTGAACTACAGGTGTGCAGTATGGAAAGCTACAGGAGGGGGAGGCTTAGATGTGAGTAGATGTTTCTTTGTTGTTGCTTATCAAAAACCTACCCATAAAGGAATTTTTGCTTCTTGTGTTTCACAAATCCCTGCCTGCATTATTTGATCATAAACAACTCCAACAAAACCTACTCACAGTATGCTTTTAACAGCTCATTTTATCCTGATTTACATTTTAAAGCGTCCACCTACACATGACCAGTATCTGCTAGCTCTGAAAGATGATCCAACTGTTTTAATCAAGTCCACGCCTGTTCGAACTCAGCTTTTCAATTTTAACACTGAGCAACACCTAAAAAACGCCTAGTAAATTATATCACTGTATTTATTACAGGTAAGCCATTTAATTTTTTTTCCCCCCAGACATTATTCAATCAACGGCTCAGGAATACACAGGCATCCTTCAGAGAAATGATGTTTCTATGAACACTATCCTCTTGATAACCCTAACCCCACACAGGTTTAGATTCATCTGTGATGTCCCAATGGATGGGGAAAAAACTAAATGAATGTTACTGAAGCATTTCCACTGTTTGAAGCACAGCAGATAGTCTAATAAAAATAGAAGAGTGCATAAAAAAGGACTAACATATCTTACTCAACCTTCCAATACCTAAAGGCACCAACAAGAAAGCTGGGGAAGGGCTTCGGACAAGGGCCTGTAGGGACAGGACAAGGGCAATGACTTTAACCTGCCAGAGGGGAGATTGAGATGAGCTCTGAGGCAGAAGCTCTTCCCTGGGAGGGTGCTGAGGCGCTGGCCCAGGGTGCCCAGAGAAGCTGTGGCTGCCCTGTCCCTGGCAGTTGGACAGAGTTGTTAACCTTAACACAGGGTAGCTGAAACCTTGCATTATTCTGAAGCCTGTCTGCATCCAGGAACTTTAATCAAATGATCACTTTAAAAATTAGTGTTTCTGTCTAGAACTCCTACCTGCCTCAAAAGACTGCTGCCATCCTCCAGCCTTGTGAGGACAAGTCTTTCTGGCACAAAAGCCAAATGCAGATCATTGCCTCTAATGCCAGCCCAAACAGAGGTTCATATTGAGCTCAGCATTAGCGTTACTACTGCCAATGTCAATACAGAAAAAGCTCCATTAAGTATGATTTCAGCTGAAATTATCTCTGCAAGAAAAGCAGACTTACTAGCACAGCACTCTTCAGACTGACACAGAGGAGACAATATCCAGAGCAAAGATGCCACCAAGTCTAAGAGGGTTTTAGGAAGAGAAAACTGGCAGCAACTCTGATTTAGTATGGATTGAACCAGCCTAAATGTCACTGCATGTCTTTAAATTGGTGAAGGTTTTACAAATTCTTGGGGAATGCAAGTGGAAACTAGGGGGAAACCACATGACTGTGTTACATTCTCACAATCAAAGCTATCAAAAATATAAAGAATATCTCTGAGATTATGATGATCTCAGATGCTTGGATCAAAGAAACTTACCATTCCTTAAAAGCATTCTGGTTTCTTGTTAATGTGTCCTATTTAAAATAAAAAAATCATTAGAAAAAGAACCCCACAACTACAAATCTCATTCACCAACACCTCTGCTTCCACAAAGACTCATTTTTCAGAAAGGTCATCAGTTTGATTTGCATCCAAAATATCTGACTGATGACAGCTTCTAGGAATGCTTCATCGTGAATGGAAATGTGAGACTGTATCATCCCTTCAGGGGAAAGGAACAATACTTAATTTATAAATACATAATTTTTAATGTCTCTTCCTGAACTATGCATATGTTTATAAACTAGTGCATTATGTGTAATACTGAGCCTTGGGCCTATGTGGAAGTATGGACAACACCATTTAACTGTAAGAAAAGCATTGCACCTCCGTCATCAACACGAAGTCAGCTTGATGGACTTCCAGTAGTCTGAAAGTGTTCCACACAGCTTTGATAGCTCATGAAAATATGTGTATCTAAAGGCCACATCTGGCCCAGAACAATAAGAAAAGGTTGAAAAAAAGAGAATTAAATAATAAGCAAAAGCAAAGTCACAGCACTAGTGCCAATGGAAGCGGTTCACAAGCGATACACACAAATAAGCCGGCATGGGCTGTGAAGGGAACGAGTTCCAGATGTTTGCACTTACTGTTCACTCTACTAAGTAGATCCCATTAAATCCAATAATTGGTGACTGTCTGCATGAGAAGTCCTTGAGCAGGTGTGGTGATCAAATCCTGGTCTCACCTTGGACAAAACACTGCAAATCTCAGTGATTTCATTTACAATTACGAGCCAGATTACTCACCCCATGTACGACGACATTACCTGGTCTGAGCTAATGAAGGGACTCCTCAGAAGCACTTAAGCCATGACTTTTTGCATCTTATCTTTGTAATGGTTTGAATGCAGTAACAGTGAGAATACCTACTGAAAAGCATGTAATAAACGCTTATTCAATCAAAGTAGTCTCAGAAGGAAGTTACCTAGTGCTGCCCTGACCATTAACATCCAGGGCAGCCTTTGAACTGAATTTCAAATGACTGCATTTACATCAAGAAATAGCTATTTACGTCAATGCTCTCGTCCTGATGTTGACCTGGCCGTGTTTTTTGGATGAGATGCACTTCAGAACAGCTTACAGCATCAGCGACCCAGCAATCTGTGTTGTCCTAGAGGGGAAGAACAACTATTCCAAGTCTGCCATCAGACGTCACCCAAAATTGGTGGGCAAATCACAATTCATGCTCCCTATTACCACCACTATCGGGTATCTGTTCTATTGAGTGAATCCCTTCAAATCAGTGTCGTTAATTCTTGGCCAAGAATAAAAGTTAAATCTAACACATGAATTATGCAGATTACAAAAGAAACCCTTTAATGCAATCCTAGGGGCTGTTATTCAGTACAAAGACTGTATTAATTCCTTTTTAGTAGAGTGCCTTACACCATCCCTGAGGCTTTACTGTGGAGGCTGAACTCACAAGTGTTATTAGAATACAAGTAACAACATATTTTTCTTGTTTTAAGTAGCATGTTCTCATGCAGTTTTCCCTCACGTGCTATCTCTGGACTTACACGTGCGAGCTGCAACAAGGAGCAACCTCAAACAATGACTACGGTAAAAGAATTTCTGCTTTGAGGGTTTATTCTTTGTTTTTACCTCTTTCTTAAAGACAGATTTTAATAAGTCCCTCCCTGTTGGCATTTTAAGTGCATGAGACAGCTCAGCCAGGTAACTCAATCTTCATTATGCAGTGAAGGACAGCTGTATCTGTATATCTACCTAGATACAGACGGTGCTAGTACCAGTTAACTGAGAGTTAATAGGCGAAATCCAGGAGCCCGAAGAGACTAGCAAGTGCCAGCAGCAGTAGGAAATCTCTGGAGACTGATGTTATATACAGAATCAGTTCTCTTCCCCTTTAAAGTAATGGAGATTAAGGAGACAGGGATCCCTAACACCCAACAGATTCGGGGTTTTAATTACTCACTACAAGTTACCAGGTAGTAGATACATACTGAAAGCTGAGCGCACTTCACACAAACATGGTGATTCCATAATCCAGAGATTATTAGAGATTACTGAAACTGCAAATAAAGCTGCTGCCATTTCAGTCTGGGCTCACTTCAGGAGTGTCAGTTCCTCCCTGGAAGACATGCCAGAGGATATGGAATCTCCCTCTGCTTCACTGAGGCAGTGAGTGGCAGCACTTCGGTGAGCTTGGATCAAACAAAGACTCAAAAATCCCCACACCTCCCATACCACAAATGCACAAACACATCAGTGAACCCAGGCACACACCTCGAGCCCAGGGCAGCAGCTTCACTCCTCGGCAACAGTTTCCCTTCAGCTCCATCACACTGAAAATCAGAAGTCTTCTTGCTGCCAGGGATTAAATCTGTTCTCCATGGCACTGTAGTCAGGGGATTCAGAATAGAGATGGAGCCATGTCACAGGAAAGAGGGGACCCCAACAAAACCCACAGGCCTTTTGTATTTGTCTACTTAAAGACACCAACCCCAGCCTCCCTGCAATAAATGTCATCCTGTACCAGACAGTCAAAATACATTAATCTCATTCTAACACTAACACACTAATGTGTTTCCAAACCAAAGTGCTGAAATAAAGCAGACCTTTTAATAGGATCTACAAACTTCATAAGCTAAATAATGTAGAGTTTTGGCCTCACTTAACACAAATACAGCTCCCTAATGTGACTACACACCACATTATATCACTCATGCTCCCCATCTTCCACTCAGGTTTTTTCTGCTGACAGTATTTCTGAGTTTAAACAAACAAACATATTCTCAAAGTATAGTTAAATATTTGTACAGCTGACAGAGTTCTTCCCTCACTGAGCATGAAACCCAACAGGGAAAACAAATAAGCAGTTAAGAAATAAGAGAGAAAGCACATCAACTGTCACCTGCATTAGGTAAGGAGCACCAGCAGCATCCCAACACGCACTAAACTACACAGACAGACCTACAAAAGCAATCCCCATTTAAGCAATGTATGTTCCAATTCCTGCAATAACAAATACAAATTTAGCTTTGGAGTGTATCTCCTCTTACTAATGGGGAACCTGTAAACTCTGGGCAAGGCAAACAAAAAGCACTCGCCAGAGCTGGTTTTCTCACTGGATAACGTCGCTTCAGCAGTGCTGGAAAATAAAGGCTAACAGCAGAGCTGTGGGGGTACACACTGTTGAGTACTGTACCCACAGATGAAAAGCAAATAGGGAACAAAAGCCTGACAAAATACACATTTAATACATTCAAAGCAATAAAATGACCAGGAAAACTCTTTCTAAAGCAGTTTAGAGGGTTGTTAAAATTTACTGAAGGGAAGAAATGCTCATCAGGATGGGGAATGCTGCCAGAACATTCTTTGAGACCACAGTATGACCAGTCAGTGCTGATGGAATATTTATTAGCAACTCAGATCCAAACAGCAGCAGCCTCTAAGCAGCAATAGGTTTGCTTGAAGTACATGGTACAGGGGCTGTGGAATATGATGAAGACCATAGAAGTTGTGAGGATCAGCTGGAAAACCAATGTACAGTATTTCATCCTGGGAGAAGTCAGTATTTATGCTGCCCAAGGAATTCCTTTTCATTTCAGAAGCATCAGGGAAGCTGAACAATGCTGAGACACACAAACACAATCAGAGAAGAGCAGTGGGAATGCAGCGGGGTATTTATTGCTACCAGCTTCTCACTGTAAATAATCTCCCGACAGCCTCAATACTTGAAAGCAACTTCTCGAACAATATCCAACCATCATCTCTCTTTTGGTGTGGCATGAGGAAACATCCATTAGTCCACTCCATAAAAGTGGGAATATTTTAATGCTCACATTTCTGGTGAGCTTTCAAAGAGGCCTTCAGGGATGGCCACTGATTTTATTATGGAAAAAAAAGTTCCCCTATGAACTGAAGTCCCAAACACCTTCTCCATCAGCTTAATCCTCACGTGTGAGCACAGGATGCAATTTACCTACAGTACTTTGAATAACAGAGAACACAGAATAGCACAGCAGGAAAAGCTGGGCTGAACCAAAGACTTTCATCTAATGGAACCAAAGGTAAAGGAAATTGGTTTTCACTATTACAGCTTTTCTTTAAAAGGTAACTTTTGGGCTTCAACAAGAGGGTTTTTTCTTAAATAAAAGTTTTTGTGCTTTGTCTGCAGAGAAAATTACTTGGGCAGCCCTTGGTGGGGAGAAGATGTTAAATAATAAGCTCACCAGGAGATAGGGCTCTTCTAACTGCAAAGTGTATTTGGAAAGTCTAATGCTATTTTGGCAAGTCAGAGTTTTAAGCAGCACAATCCATATTTTAAATCTATTTGTGAATAATTCATACACATTTTCATTAAAGTGGAAGTTTAGGGAAAATAATAAGGCCAAAAATATCATAAATGAACTAGTGTTTGATCATTTTCATAAACTGCACAGTTCTATTTGCTCCTAAGAATTCAGTAATTCATAGTAAGCATATAGTCAGATGAAGTCACAGTAAGTAAAGATTGTCAGATGAAGATGTAAAAGCAATCCAGACATGACAGATTCACAAGAATCAGAAAAACAACAGAAAACCAAAGGGATAGTTCATAATTATTATTACACAAGGCAGCGTACATTGAATTCCATGCAAAACCCAGGAAGTTTTACTGAGGGAAAGCCAAGGGCTCAGAACTATGGGAAGTGGAGATGTTTATCTTGCATCTACCTGTGCCTCTTGCAGGTGAGACTGAGAAGGAAGAATTGCTGTTAGGTGGTAAAGCAGAAATACAAACCCCAACAGGGTTCAGCAACTTTCCTCTCAAAAGCATTTTGCTCTGCTAAAACCTCAAGTGCTCAGAGTTCTCAGGTAACACATAAACCTAAACCTTTCACTGGTGCAGTAGGTGTTCAAGAAGTCAGTGCAGAATTCCAGCCACAGGGTAATAAGCAGGAGGGGAAACATCAGCTTATTTGGCTTTTTCATTTATATTCTGATACTGATTTCCTAGCACTTATTACATGAACGTGAAAAGCCATCAGAAAAGTACATAGAATATTCTGCAATTCTAAACCTGTTCTGAATAAAATTTAGATCTAAAAAGGGATTACACCATAAAATGCTTTTTTCAAATAGACACTCCAAAAATTATAGGTAATGACAGGCTCCTAATCACCCCAATCCCTTTGCACTTTTAAACCTCCTCTGACATGGGAAGCAAAATAGCTTTTAAAATGGTTTCATTTCTAAAAATCACAGATTTTTAAAGGGTAGACTCAGGGAGAGGCACAGCATTCACATCTGACAGGGCCTGTCCTACCGTTTCCCCTGCTAAATTATAGCAGTAGATATTGGGAATAATGGGGTATCCTGGGGATTTTTCCCTGCAGCAAGTTATTTTCATATCATATATATTAAATGCATGTTTATAAATATATATACAACTATATATTTAATACATATGCATTAAAGACCAATATATATACACTACAGTACCTTGAAATTATTCCCCCTTATGTTTATAAAAATCAAAGTCTTCCAGGCTTTAATAAGAGGGAAAACCCCATGTCACCCTATAAGAGATTAAGATTAGGGTCTGGACATGTGCACTGCACAGCTAAGTAAGAAAAAATGTGAAGCTCCTCCAGATCTTACACTTCTCCTTAATAACCTTTTTCCTTCTGGGTATGACAATACAAACAAAACAGTGTTGTTTCAGTGTCTTGGTTTTTTATCAATCTAGTTAATACCTATTCATTTCCTTTTCTCTTTTTTACCTTTTTAAACAGCAGTTACACCAAAAAGTTCACTGTAGAAGCCAAAAGCAAGCTGGCCCATTGGAGGTTGAAGTGTTACATCTGCTTTGTGGAGAATTTTTATTTGACCCCAGGAATGCTGGTTGCTCGAGCAGACTAAACACATTTGATTCATTTCTGTGTATAAGGACTGGGGTGTGCAGCTCTAAGCAGGCTGGCAAGGTTTAGGCGTACTTCCCACACAGCATTACACAGCCATAGTCACATCAGTCTTCCCTGCTCCACCCTGCCACAGCCTGCCAGGAATAAAGTCTGAGTATCTCTAAAGTTAAAGAACAAATTCTGGTTATCAATGACTTAAGATTCCTTCAAAAGAAAGGGCTGGTGCTAAAGCAGAATTATTGAGGTCTATTATTCAACAGCCATATCAAACTTTCATCTGGGATGAAGCCTTATGTTGTTGTTTTGCTATTAACAGGCTTCTTGACTCTTTTCCAACTTTGATAGTTATCAGAATACATGAACCCACCTGGTATGAGTGTCTACAGGAACACAGTCACAGATAAAGCCAGCAACAATCTGCTTGCCTAGAGACAAAGCTTATTCTCTTCTACAGATTGCAGTAACTTTTATGCCACCTGGTTTAGATAAACTGCCGAAGCTTTGCCTGTTCCATTTGCACAGCTGCTCCCTGCAGATGAAGGGACCAGGCCAGGAACAGTTAATAACTTTCCTAAATGGAAACACTGTTGAATCATTCCTTTTCCTCACAACAGATTGCATGAAGCCTTGGTGGTGTTCAAGTTCTAACCAACCTTTTAACTAGAAATAGTAATCCTTGTTGAGATTTTCCTGTCCTGGCACTAGGTTCTCTCAGAAGTGTCCATGTGGCTTCTAGCCAAAGCTATAAAAGGGATTTATTAAAACCAAGTTTTGAGAGAGGGGAAAGGGTGGGTGGAAAATTTAAGACAACCACCAAGATCCAATGTTTTTTACCTACAACAGGGTCTTCTCCTTTCCCTAATTCAGAAACATCAGTTCTTCTCCCTACATCTTTCCATTCCAGCCCTGAACTTGAACACTGATCCTACACATCAAAAAAAAGGGTCTCTACTGGCTTTCATAGCTGCATCTGGTACGGTTCTCCTTCCAGCTCCCCAGTCATGCTTCCAGTGCCTCAGAGAAGATGCTTGTTTCCTTTCAATTTATCTCCTGTATTACCAGACCAAAGTGAACAATTATTCATGCATGTTCATGCACCAAACAAATCATTAGGTGCAAAATAAATGACATTTGCAGACTGGCAGTACTGAGGCATGACTGCCAGAAACGGGTAAATGTTAGAAGTGTAACTCGTGAGGCCTCAAGACAAAAAAGGTTTAAATGAACTTGATCTATTTTGCAAATCCTTAAACAGATTTAACATAGAATTAATTGTAGGGTTACAAATTCTGTTTCACTGCTTTAAGTTAAATTTTAGTCAAGTGAAAACACACAAACCAAAGGAGGAATTGTTAAGTCTAGCAAATACGTGCAATCTTTCTAGATAGCCAAAACATATGAAAAAGGAGTCTAAGTAAAGAAATGTTAGGCCATTAAAGCTGCTCCCTCTATTATTCCTGGTTAAAGGGTGGTAGATTTGGTTGTAACCACCCTCTCTGCCCATGGTTCAGTTGTGGGGGGGGGGGGGGGGAGAAAAAG
>NW_009937726.1:180369-213501 GCF_000696875.1 Nestor notabilis
AAACAGCAAACAAGGAAAGAAAAAAAAGAACAGTCTTAACCAAGATTTACAAGCAAGGTTTCCCATTAGCTTATTTCATTTTCAGTTAGAAGTGGTAGTTTCCATCTTGTAAGGAGTCAGTTCACCTCTCCAGGGCTTCCTCAGTTTTGCCTTCTCTCTGTTTCACCTTTGCAAACTTCAAGTGCACAACTTAAAAGTTCCATCCTTCAAGTTGTACATTAAAGAAGATAAAATACAACATCTCTTCCCAAAAACTGGTCCCCACTCAGTTTTCCAGGCCCTCTCCCATTTTATCCCAGCCAGTTCCTCAGTCTAGTTCAACAGATGACTGTGAACTCTTTTTGCCAGCACAAAGCAATGAGGGACAGAACCTTCTCTTTCCTACAGTTACCTGTGACTCAGACCACCCTGGTGAGAGGGACTCCAGCCAAACCTACAGGCAGTGAACTCCAGGAGAAGTTGGTTCAGATGGGCAACACCTCACAACTGAGTACTGTTAATGTCAGCAGTTAACGGGGTTTCAAGAAGTAGGCCTGAAATTTGGGAGGGCAGAACAAGCAAGGACTTGAAATACAAAGAAACAGCCTCTGGCTGTGAATTGTCATTAAGTTGGAGGTTGCTGGAACTTTGGAGATTAACTGAAGGACACTTCACTCTAGCCTTGCTTTCCTCTTGCATCCTTCCCCTAGATATTTGCTAGGTCATTATCACTTGAATGATATTAAATGGATCTTTGATCCTACATAAACCTGTCAGATCCCTGAACAAATCCCCCTGCTCCCAGGGGCTCAAATACTTGGGCTCACGCCAACTCTGACAGTGCAGCCATCCGAGCATGAAACCAAGAGCCACAAAAGAAGCCTCAGCAGGGGCTTGTCCCCCTTCTGCTGCTTGTAAGCTCAGACAGAGCCTAAGGGAGAGGCTAAGCTTAAGCTACAGGCAGGTCTGTGCCTACCTGTGCCTGGTGTTGTACCACTCCAATTCAGATCCTGGCTTGACATGGGACCTGCTCCATCACTATGGACTTCTCTGGTGGTCTGGACTGTTGGCTGGTCACTACCTCATCTATTCTTCTTTATCCACTACTGGGACACTGTGACCTTGTTGGTGAGCCCACTGCTTCTGCCTGTCTTGCTGTGATTCTCTGCTCCTACCTTACCTTCTCTTATGGAGCAGCAATCTTTCCCATGTTTATGACTATTCTTGTTGTTTCATCTTTTCCAATAGAATAAGAAAATAAAGAGATTAAGGTGGCTTAACACTAAATTATGCAGGCATTCTACAGGGTGTGTGGAAGACAACAAAACTGACCATTCTCTAAAGCAAAACCACTACTACAGTCACAATAACACCCATCAAGGAAGAATCTATTTCTCAAAACACACAGAAATACTAAGATCACTCGTTATAATTCAGTATGAACAGGCTGCTATCAGCAAACTCCAAGTATGTTCTGGATTCACATGCACACCCCCACCACGTGTGCACTTTAACACAATTAAATACTCTTTAAATGCAAGCAGCCCCATGTATCTTAATGAAACTGTTGAGTTGCTAATTGAATTTGAAGGAGAGAAGATGCTTAGTGTTCCATTCAAATGCTGGGGTTTGTATATATAAAGTGTACGTATTTGTGTATCTACATACACATACTCTTCAAAGTAACTAAAAAAGATCAGCCAAAGGGTTTCTGATTCCCCAAGTGTAAGTATTTAAGCCATGAGCTAAGAATCTCAGCAATTCCAGAGAGGAAACATTTCCCTGATGCCACAGTAAACACCATTTCTGACTAAAACACCTGAATTTATAATGAAAGCTTTTAGAAAGTTGAAAAATATTTTTATTTGGAGTACAGCTTCTGCACAAAAGTCCTCTTTCACGAGAAGCTGCCAACTACTACAGCATGTAAAATGTTACTCTACGTTCTGTCTTACAGAATGTTGTGGGCTTGGGGCCAGAAAACATTATTCCTAAATTATTTAGTTAGAGGAATAGGTACCAAGCAATGAGAAGAGTCTGGGAAAAGGGAAAGCAAACAAACCCCAACCCCCCACACCACCACCCTACAGACTTCTACTACCCACATCTGCAGAGATGTCAGAGGCCTTGTAAAATGCCTTCTCTTTGCCCCTTGGTGTCAAACTCCTGACAAGAGGTTTTGGAAAAGGCCCCAGGTGTGCAGAAGCAGCACAGCAACAAAGGGCAACTTAGGGCAGAAAACTGACCAAACCTCAATCACAAAACGGGGCTTGTACCGCATTTGCAGACTGGAGCTGAGGAACAATTCCTTCCCCAGAGGGTGCTCAGGCATTGGAACAGGCTGCCCAGGGCAGTGCTGGAATCACCGGCACTGCTAGTGTTCACACGTCAGGTAGACGAGGCTTCAGTACCAGGGGTTAGTGGTGGTCTTGGCAGTGCTGGGATAAAGGTTGGACTGGATGAGCTTAAAGATCTTTTCCAACCTGGTTGATTCTATGCATAACATTGAAACATCATCTAATGGATGACCACAGACATGCAGATACTGCAGGTGCACAGAAATGTCACCTAATCACTTCCTCCACAGTTCTGATGGTTCCGATTTCCCATACCACAACCTCCCCTCAGCACAGGCAAGCTCTGGTTGCTGCTTTCTGTTCTGAAGTTCAAGTGAATAACGTTCAGCCTGTAGTTACAGCTGCCTCTTACCCGATGGGGGAGGTAGTTTCCCTAAGAGGACTGTGACTGACACAGCCTAAAGAAACCAGTTCTGCTATTCAAAAGGACTGAAGGCAGTTACGAGTAAACCACAGTGGCAATAAAACCGTTAGCATAAGGATGTACTTAAAAACATCAGAGATAGTACTTCTGCTTTTATAGGTAAAAAAAGATCAAATGCTGTATGAAAACAGTCGGTGCTTCAAGGCGTTTATAAAAGCCTTTCAGGAACATCAGGCAAGACAAGAGAAATTAGAAAATACCTTCAGCCAAGTAAAACTGTGCCTACACTCACTGAAACTATAGTAACCATCTGCTTTCTGTTGCCTCTGCACTCCTGCAGTACTATCCAGTATTATGATGTTCAGAGAAAGTGAACACGGAGGGGGAGAAAAAAGGATTATATACAACCACTTCCATAGTCCTCTTTTTGGTTAGATTCTCTGTTTAAATATTCTGGCTGCTTCAACAACCAGTAGAACTGGCTTTTGTGAGCTGAGCACAAAAAGCAAACAGGAGAAAAATTCAGCATTTCCCCCCGTCTCAGCCAGAACACAGTGAGAAGAATGCAGTGCTTAAGCACAGGCAGGGAGTAAGCTGCTTACCAAGCACACAGCTGCTCATACCTGGCATAAAGCAAAGGAAAAACCCAAAAATACTGTGAGTCATCAAGTGCAGTTCCTAAATCTGGAAAAGCCTCACAAAAATAAACTTCCACAGATGAGGGACGAGCTGTGGAGAACAACACAAGGCAGATAAAAAGATTGTTATTTCCAAAGGAAAAGCTATTTACAGTTTGAAAGGGGAAAGATTTTTTTGGCAAGGCAGCTACTAAATATGTCATGTAGGTTCAAGCATCTCTTGTGGTTTGCTAGGGCAGAATGAGTGAAGAGAGCTCCTACCATGTTCTTTTGAGGTATCAAATATTCAAAGGGGGTTGGAGGGAGTCATTTCAAATCCAATTCAGAAAAACCTTTAGTCCTCTCTGTTATCACCACTTCATGTTTGCACTAACACACACAAGCCCAGATCCTCACACCAAGAATGACCCAGCAATTTGCCCCACAGTCTAAAGTTTTATATCCTACCTTATCTAGGGAGACTAATCCTCACTTCCCAATTCTGCAGACACTTACAAATACAATACTGCGAATGTTCTGGCAGAACAGCACATCTACTTTGTAACGTCCTTACTTGTATAATTTCTCATCCATATTAGAAAACAGCATTTGAGACTCTATTAGTATTATTAGTAGCAAAACAAAAGAATTTGGAGTAAAAATACCCACATTTTGGTTCTTCACAGAACACACTGCTTGAAATGTTTATTTTTCACCTTCATTATTAACTTTATAGTTTCCCTTAGCTCTTTTGGGAGACATTTCTTACAGTCACATGTAGAATCACAGTTAGAATTGAAATTAAATGATGGTGGCCTTGAAATTGAACAGACTTAAATGAAAACAGATACGAGCTGGGAACTTAAAGCCAGGTGTGACTGGGGCAGGGGAAGAATAGTGTTTGCTGTTGGTTTGGGGACCTTCTTATGTTTTAGTGTTTTTAACAAGGTACCAGAAGAAGTAACCAATTTCTAAACCACCTACACTCACGCAACTAACCACTTACATACAAGAGCTACTGCTGCCAACATATTTTACTAAGACTCAGTAATCCATAACTGAATTTCCTTCAATTATCCTAACGGAGATTCTTATCCAAAGCTCAAGCCTTGAAATCAAAACTATTTCTGAGGAATGCAGCAGCTTCAAAATCTGATCCCATGCAGCAGTTCCATTATAAGCTACAAAATATCCCCAAACTGCCAGTGGAAAGTTCCCTCCATGCCCAAATCGCCGGATCCCCTTTAAACTATCACAAGCTTCATCTAGTTTATACTCCCACATTTCTTTCCTCTTAATCACAGTTACTTGAGTTTTGCTTCAGGTTCATTTTCAAAGGAAGTCATTAGATTTACAATTAACATTCCAAAGCATTTCTTGTTTAACATTCTCCCATTGCTAATCATTTACCCAGTGACAAAGCACGTTCAGATGTTCTATAAGCAACAAGTCTATGTGTGGTAAGTGCACACGGAAAACCAAGCAAGACTCACAGGCTCCCAAACCTTAGCATGGGAAGAGAAAAAGGACATATTTTACAGGAAGGTTGTCAAGTTTCCAACTTCCTTTCATTCTGGCCTTGCATTTGCAAATCTCAGAATCACAGAGTGTTTCGGGTTGGGACCTTAAAAGCTCATTCAGCACCAACCTCTGCCATGGGCAGGGACACCTTCCACTAGAGCAGTTAGTGGTGGAAATCCTGAATTTCCAGTCAAAATCTGTTTAGTTCAAAGAAGTTTCCTTTCAATATTTTCTTCCCTTCACGTCCAGACAGATCATCAGAAAGAAACAAGTTCCTTCTTTCCACACTCTAAACAAATTTGGCTGTACAGCATCCCACTGCAACAGAATTCCCAGAACAGGGAGCAGGACACTGACACTCACAGAAGAAGAAGAAAACCCCAAACAAACAAAAAGCAACAACAACAAAACCACAAAACAAACAAACAACAAAACAACCAAAGAAGGAGAAGAGAAAAAAGGATTTAAACTGAAAGGTCACACAGAACATTAGTGAGCACTGCTCTGGACACCCTCAGATCAAAATAACTCTTCACGCTCCATTGCGGTCTAATTCTTACTTCATCTCTGCTCACTTCAGTGTTTGCTCAGGAGGTTTAGTCAATTTTTCCAGACTCCCATTAGCTATTTAAATACACACACACACATTCACAAACGCAGTGTCTAGAGCCACGCTGCATGCCAGACCTTCATGGCATTTAATAGGAAGGAGAGCCACAGAGAGTTAATCTACAAGCCCATCGTTCCCAGGCTGGGACTCTAGGGAATATGGCTACAGAGTTGAAGCTGGGAAAGGTTTACACATTCCCACTGCTTTATCCTTCCTGAAGTTGATATTATCCATCACTGTTGCAAGGCCTGTCACTTGAAACAGTTACAGACACCAAAGTGTCGGTACAAAACCAGAAAGAAAACAAGACAAAGCTTATAAAGAACATTTTGAAGTCACAAGACACCTGTATAAATACTTTTTTTAAGGAAAAGAAAACCCTAAACCAAACCCAAAACTTTTCCAAGTGAAGCATAACCTCCCAAAACAACACATAAATTAAACTGAAGCAGTTTATCTAGACTGCTATCTAGACAAGGAAGTTCAAATGCACTTCTACTGCATAATAAATGACCGGGTTCTGTGTTATCAACAGTGATTTTTCCCAAGACAACATTCACCACAGGACAAATATTTAATATTACTCAAAAGCAACAGTCACTGGTTAAAGCTGTTCCATAAGACCAACAGCTCTGTTAAGCTGCCAGTGTTTATAACAAAAACGTGCTTTTTCTATCAGACAGTTTGTGCTAACTCTGCAACATTTACAGTTCAGTACACTCTGTACCGAGGGTACTTGCCAGAAACTCAGCACTCCCAAAGCTTTTCCCTATTTGTTAACTCTTTCAAAAGAAAAGAGCTCATGGCAGTAGTTTGAAGTTCTTCACAAATATGTAGCAAGGAATTATTTTGCCCAACAAAAATACAAGGGACAACAAATGTAAATGTAACAGCAAAATCATCTCAACTGTGTCAGTCACATAACCTGATGTTTTCGTTTGACTCCAGAACAACATGAAACCATTACCACATTACTCACACAACTAAATCTAAGAGGTAGTAGTAAAAGCTTCTTGTCTTTTCCCAACTCTAATTCAATTGACCAGGTAAGAACCTTTACATTTTACTTCAGTATGATTGCCCAATTTTTATTTAATATTTAATAAAAATGGATGAAATAATATTCAGTAGCTTTAGAAGAACAGGGTAGTTGCTCTTACAGTTTAACACTTATGTTTAGAGAAGCATGTGTGAGGTGGTGGAGAGAACACCTCCACAAACCATCTGCACACCTTCAGTGCCCACATTCCCTCCTTATACCATGAAAGTATGCTTGAAACATGAGCGCTTCCAGCATTTGGATGTTATTTCCACACATCTGGCAGTCTACATAAGCAACCACAAGCCAGCCCTGCAGCAGACCAGCACAATAACACACATACAATCAATCCAACCCATCCTGGGTTCACCAGGGTTATTGTACACACCATGAACAGACTTCACTTGCACACAAAGTCCAAGAGGCAGCAACTCTCTTACAGGCTCAAACCAATGTATGTGACACAGCTACGTGTCGTCACAACAAACGCTATCTCCTGAGGGGAGAGGTCACCCGGAACTAACAACCCAACTTAACCACTGCAGTATTCAGCATAAACACGAGGGCCCTCTGGTCACCTATTATCTTATCACTCCACCAACCCTAGATATGCAAACCAGATTCCTTTTGGCAGCAACAAAGCCAGGAGCTGTTCCACACAGGCTGAGATAGCCCCCAACTCCAAAAGGGGACAAGAGGGTCTGAACTGAATCACAGAAACAGCTCGGTTGGAAAAGACCTTTAAGATCAAGTCCAACCTTTACTCCAGGACTGCCAAGGCCACCACTAAACCATGTCTCATCTACACTGCTTTTGAACACAGGTTCATTGCTCAAAATAATTCAAAGCTGTGCATGGTGAGGGCTTCTGGTCCAGCTCAAACCAACCCCCACACTTCATACAGCGTGGACTACAGGACCTCCAACCCAACTGCTCTGACTCCTGAACTGCTTTTATATCACTGAATTACTTACTAACATAGATGTCACCTCTGATAACCTACTTCCACAAAGATCTGGTAATGTGGATTCTGGTTAAGATGCCTGTGCCCTAGCCCTTCCGTGGTGTCTCAGCTTTTTCCCTTGGCCACCACACAGGGCAGTCAACCTGTCTGCAAAGCTTCCATTAAATAAATTATCAATACATAAACATTTTCACAGCACATTCATTTCTGTAACTCCCTTTAAACACTGAGCAGAAGTTGTAACCAAAGTCACGGTAGATGGCATAAAGCCTTGTGAATCCAAAGTTGCTCTATGTTTTGTTTTGGTTGCAAAATCCTGTATTTCTGACGTACAATGGGGATTTACAACTGAAAATGCTCAACACATCACAGACACTTACTAAGGCAATACTTAAAAGTGGCTTGCTACATATTGACAACCACCATGGCAAATAAAACCTGAGTCTTTGTAGTGAATGCCCTCTATTCTTTTTTAATATATTTATACAAAATAACTCTTTCCACTCTCTTCAAGCTGCAGACATTCAAAGGCTTTTAACAAGTTACAGTCTGTGGGATTTCAGGGTTGTATTTTCTTTATTTATAATCTCATCCCAGATGTGGCATCACACGCACACAGCAGGGTATCTTCCTTAGGCATTACTTTGTAGAGGTCTTAGTGTCATCATCCAACATTCTCAACCACACGAGGATTAGCAGAGACTTATCTGGGAGTGGTGTAAGCAGCAACCGGGTGTCTGCTATTTTTAAACAGCTCCACAACACCTCTCCTCTTCCCAATTTGCCCCTGCTACCAGACCACAGAAAGACAAGCTGAAGCGATAAGCAAGCAAGCCTTAATCTTCCGTTATCGTTTGCCTTGCCTACTTGTTTATCACAGAGCATAAGAGATCATGGACGAGAACTGCCTCCTCCTCCGCCTCACATCCTGGACACATATCCTGCACAACTTCCCAAGTTTAAGTGCTGAGGAAACTTAGGTTCGGTGGCCAGGGAGGAAATGCTAAATACAAAAGCTGGCACCTTGGCTTGGCTAATGTACCTTCATGTTCCTGGTTACACCCAGCTCCGCTTTACAGTTTACTACCACTGTAAGTAGCCAGATGAGGCCAAAATAGAAATATGAGAGATTCAACATTCAGGTAGAACCTATCCACTCTTAGGAAACCAGGATATGCACAAGCCTGTTTGTAAGACAGACAAACAAGGTGGCCTGAACTGGTTTATTTTCCTTCACAGATTTCAAGACAGGGGTTGGGAAAGTTGTTCATTTCTGTCACGTTGCTGTTCTTAAACCAAACCCATTTAATATGTGCAATGCTGATCAGGACACTCATAGAAAGTCTTCTGACATACTGCCAAGAAAAACATTTTTAGGACACACTCCTTCGTTCTTCATCCTAACAGGTGAATTTCAATGGCTACCTGGGACTAAGGAGTCAAAACTCCACAAAACTCCAAGATGGTAGTCAAGTGGAATAGCTAAACTCCAGAAGAGCAGAAATGGATCTGCTGACAACACAACTTCAAGCCAGGAGAGGAATGAAAAGCTACAGCTCTGCCCCATATGGACAGCACTGCAGCCAATTAACACAAGTGTGTTCTAAGTATGAAATTATAAGACAACATAATAGCACCAAAAGCTTCTTCTATGCAGATCACTTGCAAATAAATGAACAGAGCAGTATTGCATAGTTACTAGCTGTCATTCTGAACACAGCAAAGCCTCTACTTCCCCAGACCAGCACTTAAACAAGCAGTGGCAAACACAACCACTTCACTAATGTAATCACATAAACTCTCTAAACAGAATTTAATTTGAATTAATAGTAAAGATACAACTGATTGTATAAACATGCCATACAGAAAGGACAAAGTTATGAAAAAAATTAAGTGGGTTGATGCTATCACATACCAAACACCTGATGATTTCATTGAACAAACACACTCCCCTTTTCAGATGATGTGATACATGAGCAGCAGTTAATACTTCAAACATCAGACAGGTATCAAGCCAACAAAAAACTAGTGAACATCTTAACAGTGGCAGGACCAGGGCAGGGATTTGCAAAGCAGCAAAATCTGTATCTGAAGCTACCACTGATACAGCCAAAGTCAATACCAAATATGATCAGTTCCAATGAAGAGCAATCCCACTGTTTGGGAAACCAGCTGAAGAGCCACTTCTGACACTGCCCGAGGTTACATGTCTCTTATTTCTGCTTTACAACACTGTGGATTCATCTCTTACAGCTTCAGTACTGTAGGCTGAAAGCATTCACATTCCCAAGGGAAGACCCTCAGCCCATTAGTTACATAAACTACTTCTATAGTCTTACTCACCTCAGTAGGTCATCTAAATATATGCCCCAAGATTTAAAAACTGCAGTGCAATCAAAGCACTTTTTCAAGAACCGAAGAGCTGACAATTTATGGGCTATTCAGTTTTGCATGCTTTTATCAGGCTAGTTAGTGGAAAGAAAATGCACACATAATTACTTAATCCCATTAAAACAAAGACAAATGACAGCACAAAACTACAGAGCTCAGCACTTTGAGCAATGAAAGCCTCAGAACTAACATTGTAATGAATCATGCAGCCTTATCAGTGTGCAGCTCCTTCCACATCCCTCTGGTATTTTAGCTAAATCAGCATCATGTTTCTTGTATATACCATTCAGCTATATAAAATGGTATCTTTAATAATGAATAGCTACCATAGATTTTCCAAAAGAGGAGTAATCCAAGGTCTCTATTTTCTCAGTGTAGTGATTACATGTCAACCAAATTCAGATGCAAACACTAAAAAGTTCTGATATTGGGGACAACAGGGGAGCATAAGCAGGAAGCCAACAGAGACAGCACGTGGTCATGTGGGTTTGGTTTTTTCCTCTTAATACAGCTACTATGGCCCTCCCACAGAGTTTGTATTTTGGCCAGTGTGGAGTCCAAGAACTTGTTTTTATCTCCTACTCAATGCATTGTGTTAACAGACAAGATGTAACATGTACTCTGTTACTGAAGAGGGAAAGAAAAAGCAAACAAACATCTACCCTAGAGGATAAATACACATTTGCTGGTAATTTACTATTGGGAGGAAATAAATAAAGTGTTAAGTAATTGTAAAAGCACAGAGAGAACTAAAAACTGAACTCATGTAGATTCTCATTCAGCTCAAAAGTTACTTCCTCAAAGATAGTAGTGGGGGTTTTAAATACATGTATATATTTAGTGTATCTACAAGCATTCTGATCCCTTGGTTAGGCTGTTAAAGCACAAGAATCTGAGCACTTTGACAAGTTGCTAAAACACACATCAGCCATACTAAAGGCTGAGGATCACTCTGTGGCACAGAGGTTAGGCAGCTGTGTTGAACAGGACGTGCAAGCAAACAGTGAAGAGTGTCTGTGTGCAGTGTTTGCTCACCACTTACTTTTGGGTTTACTGAGAAACTTCCATGGGCAGGAACCCGTGTACCAGCAAAGGAGGTGTTAGGAATTTAAGCATCATAGTGTGTTTCTTTTGAAACTAACCAGGAACAGTCTCACAGGCAAAACGTTTTCCTTCCCACTTTCCATGCCTTAACTGTGTTTTACAGAAGATTAATAATAAAAATATTACTGCTTACTACAGTCTGCTTGGTTTAGGAAAAAGGGAGAAGTGGATGATGACATTGAGCAAGAACTCTACATACATCTGGGACATTTCTGTCCAGAAGTTATACGTTGCAATGGATAGCTTCTCCAGGTACAACGTCTCTCTAGAGGGATCACTGTCACACATTGCTGTTCAGTACTCTCAACTATAACTCACCTGCTTATTACGTCCTGAACAAATTATTTCCCAAAGAATGGGAAAGGGAACAGATGAGTGAGAGCTCCTCTATTTGGACTCTAAAACTCTCCTGCCTGTAAACTGTACCTCTGAGTGTGTGCAGAGTCTAAGACAGAAGACTGAAGGACTTGACCTAAGCTGGAAGCACCAATGAACCAGCAGATAAAAGGCAGCAAACACACTGCTTGCACTTCAGGATAACGCTTCACATTTTTAGTGCGTCCTACTGAATAACCCAGCACCCCACTTCATCCTTTTTCACATTGCTGAGTTATAACAGTTCATCCCAAATATATCCTTTCTGCATATATAATACTCCAATATACATACAGAGATATGTATGTATACATATCCCCAAGCTTCCCCACATGAAGCTTATGGCAATGTTCAATGTGATACACAGCACAAAGGTGAATGGTGTAAAGGTTTAAAATGGCTTGTCAGGCTTCAAATCAAACTGCACTTCCTTTTCCCAGGAGGCAGAATGTACCAGGCTCTTCCACTTCTATTTCCCATTTGTTCTGAAGTGATTTTTACCACGATGTCGTGGTTCAAGCCCAGCCGGCAACTTGGAACCACGCAGCCGCTCGCTCACTCCCCCCCTTTTCCTTCCTCCCCCCGCTCCCGGCGGGATGGGGAGAAGAATCGAAGGAATGTAACTCCCACGAGTTGAGATAACAGCTCTCCAGTAACTAAGGTATAATACAAACCACTACTGCTACCAATAATAATGATAAGAGGAATAACAAGGGGAGAGGACACAACCGCTCCCCACCCGCCGACCGATACCCAGCCCGACCCGAGCAGCGATCTGGGCCTTCCGGGTAACTCCCCCCAGTTTCTATACTGGGCATGACATGCTGTGGTATGGAATAGCCCTTTGGCCAGTTTGGGTCAGGTGTCCTGCCTCTGCTTCCTCCTGGCTTCCCCTCCTCTCTGGCAAAGCATGAGACTGAGAAAGTCCTTGGTCAGAGTAAACGTTACTGAGCAACAACTAAAAACATCGGTGTTATCAGCGTTGTTCCCAGACTGAAAGTCAAAACCACAGCACTGCACCAGCTACTAAGAAGGAGAAAAAATGACTGCTGTAGCTGAACCCAGGACACACGAAAAGGAGGTAAGTGTCCACATGAGCCATTAAAAAGCTGCAGCATCTATATTCTTTCCACTTATTACTCACACAGACAAGGAAAGAACCACCAGGTTCTGAAAAACCGCATCCTTTTTTTGCAACAACGAGACAAACCTTTTTATAACTGCAAATACGTTGCAGCAATGAAAATGTTTGCTTATAAAGGACACCAGCACTGGACTCCCAACTAGTGCTGCTAAGGATGGCAGCAGAATCCTTCAGTTATTTTCAAGTTATTCAGAATACAACACAAGTCCAAAGTAACAGTAAGATGTTATCTTTCAATAAAGCCAATTGCACATTAAAGCAAACGTGTAGAACTTCTGTCACAAACATATTCCTCTTGATAAGCAGCCTTTCAGTGCGGCAGAACTCCAGGGCACATTCAGGAATCACACTGGAAAGAGTAGGATTTTCAGGTAAGGCTTTCATCATTCTAGCCCAACCCAACATAGCCCAACATCATAACCATTGCTTAATCAGAGCAGAGAACATAAGCTGGACAGAGAAGCCATACTTGCTTTAGAACCACACTGCTTAGTACCATGATATTATGAGAAGCAGGATCCTTTTCATACAGGAGAGACAAAAAAAAAAACAAGAGGGGAGACAAACTCCACACGCTTCCCCCTCATTTGCCCTTGAGAACAGATTCCAGTGAATTCTGTTGACATGTGTTGCAAAACATTGCATAGAATAAGTTTTACTGACCTCAGAAGTGTCCCAGAGATGCCCCAACCAGTTCCTTCCACCCCCCAACCTCCAGATCCATGAACACATCAGACTGTAGAGCCCTCTTGTTCCCCCTGGAGACACAATAATAACATCCATACTTTCAATCTCTTTAGAGAACTTGAAAGAATTCAAATGAAATTCTTAAAGCCATTCAAGTAAAGAAAAAAACCCAACACTGTCCAATGATACTTCCATCACCTCTGACGTGAAGTTTCCTTTGGCTGTAAAAAAAAAGAAAGGTGTTACTTATCTTTCAGAAAAGACAGAGCAACCAGAACATCATGGGACAAGTTGAACCATGGAAAAGAAATGGTTTCTTGGAAAAAGGAGATTTATTTCCTGGAGTCCTGCTTAGAAACCACGATACCCATCACCTTTTCTTCTTCCTTCTGAGACCAACTTTCCCAATATGTACTCCTTAATACAGGAACCCTTAAGATTTCTCCAGAAATTTCAAGTGCTAGCTTTCATAGACTCCCAGCCTCATTTGAGTTGGAAGGGACCATAAAGCTCCTCCAGCTCCAATCCCTGCCATGGGCAGGGACAACTTCCACTAGAGCACGTTGCTCCAAGCCCCTGTGTCCAACCTGGCCTTGAACACTGCCAGGGATGGGGCAGCCACAGCTTCTCTGGGCACCCTGTGCCAGCGCCTCAGCACCCTCCCAGGGAAGAGCTTCTGCCTCAGAGCTCATCTCAATCTCCCCTCTGGCAGGTTCAAGCCATTCCCCCTTGAGCTGGCCCTGCTCACTCTAAGGGAATACAGAAACAAATGGGGTGCATTTGTACAACCAAAGGGAACACAGCGGTCTATTCTCCAGTATCAAACAGATCACAGGTGACTTTAATACAAGTTAAGCCTTACACAGCTCAGCTGAAAGTGCCAAAATTCACAGTCTGGTTTGGATCCAGAGGAATGCAGAAGCATTTCAGTCAGGTACCTTTCCTCTAACATGCACTTTTCATTCAAATTACTTAAATGTTAAGTATTGAAACAAATTCAGTTTAACCCCATCTCCCTGGGAGTTCCAGTTTTAGCTGTCATTCCAGAGTGACTGCACCACACACTTGTTTGGGTGTTCTAAACAACAAACTAATACTTAAGCAACAGCAAAGGCAAGAATAGCTTGAGAACGAGGCTGAATTTTGAGAACGAGGCTGAATTTTGAGAACGAGGCTGAATTTTGAGAACGAGGCTGAATTTTGAGAACGAGGCTGAATTTTGAGAACGAGGCTGAATTTTGAGAACGAGGCTGAATTTTGAGAACGAGGCTGAATTTTATATACTACAGCTCAATTCTTTGGCACTTGCTCCTCCTCTTCATTCCATGCAAAAGTATTTTCTTGTTCCCATATTTACAGTATGCTGGTTTGGAGATGACATATTCCAACTTCAGCATCCGCTGGAGTTTCAAATGAGCATTAGGAAACAGACTTCATGTTTCAAACCCTTCCTTCTCAGTGTACCACACTGCTGCTCAGCTTTCATGGCTGATCCCTGACACACGGAACCATAGCTCAAATCTTACCATTGCCACACATACACGCATTCTAGGTATCCACTGGTTTTGTAATGCAGATTACTGGCAAATCCTTGGATAACTAAGTGCACATGTATAATTAAGTCCACCTAAAATGAAAACAGTCTTAGAGCTGAGGTGTAAGAATTTTGTATCAAGATTTATAACCTTTAAGAGCAACATAAAAATAAAGTAACTTTTATGTAATGGAAAACATACCTTTAAAGAGACACTATGGCTTAACTTCACAAGAGTCATGTTTCTGTGTTTTCTATTTGCAATTCAGCAGCATCTGCTTGTCACTAGAAGTTCATTCACTAGAAATGGCATTACCAAAGTGCAACTGGACGTGAATTTTATTTATTATCATTATTATTTGAGGGTGGCTTTTCATCTGCTTTTGAAGACAAAATGCCCCAGCCGAGCTCAGCCTGCATTCTCAGGATTACGTGAAAATACAAACACCAGGAATGAACTCTGTTAGTGCAGATTCCTATTAATGCAGATTTCACTTCAAGCTAACTCAGATTTACTTCACACGGTTAACTGAGTTCATTGCACTGGGAGAAAAAAAAACATTCCCTGAAGCAAAACACATCAACTATTATGGATGCTATTGCCCCACACACTGCTGAAAAATAAATGCTACTGATTGGATTTTTTCATTTCCACACACACCACCCCCCCAAAGCAGCACTTTTGAAAACACAGTCTTTTAATGATTGTTTCATTCTCATATAACTGAAATATAAATCCTTTACATGCTGCGTTGCTACAGCTGCAGCAGAATGTCTCATTTTTCATGGAAAAAACCCTCATTACGTGGTTCACCAAGTTGCCTGTGGTAATACATCAATTTTATTTACATTCTGAAGTTGGACTTCAGTTTGGGCTCAACACTCCAGTTAATTCCAAGCACATTTTATACAACAGTTCTCCCCAGTTCATTAGTAATACCTCACTCTAGCTTTTATTTGGAAAGGATTCTGAGCTATTAGAATCCTGGTTTGGATTTCCAGCCCTTTCTGTGCACTGCCACTTGTGCAGCACCTTAAACCTATGTGTTCTGCTAGCAAGTTCAGGCTTAAGCCAGGCTTACTGCAATGGTTCTGCAACAGAACCAGTAACAGTCCTCACAGAAAGCAGCTACTAATGTTACACAATGAACGTCACTTGTGTTTGCCACAAAAACCACAACAGAAAAACAGTAACTATTGGGTGGCCAATAACACTTAAAGATTCATTACTCAGCATTTCAACTATTTCAGTTGAACTGAGCTTATATTTTGAAAGCAGGAAGATGAAAAGGAAAAATAATGGTGTTCAGTAGAGAATTTCTTGGCTTCACCGTCCATCAGGGTCTTTCCTTCAGGGTATTTGCAGAAGGCAATTTGTTGCCATTGGTTATCTGTTGCAATTAATAGTAAAACCTCCAAATTCACAAGTACGAAAAGATTTAAAAATGTAAATTCTTGGTAGATAGAAACAGCAGCAAATAATAAGCATGAGGCTATCTAACTGGATTTCATTTAGTTTTGTATCCAAGTAGATGTCACTTTTTTTTGTTACCTTTTAGACTTAAATATTGCAGACTATAAAAAGGGGGAAAATGCAGTATGATAGAATGGTACATCACTGACTAGATTTGATAAAGAACTCAAAATGCCATAGGTATTCATCTGATCCTGCTCTGAACACAGATATTCACTGTTCATGTTGAGAGAGAAAACACTGAAGAAAAGACGACTTCAGGAAAAGGAAAGTGCAATCTGACATCTAAATGGAGTCTCTGATTTGATTTTATTTAACAAAACCCAAACCAACTCCCAGCCCTGTTGTCTAGAGCCACAAACCACTTGTCAAGTAAAAACAGGGAAGAAGCTGGGATGGTGGGAAGAATATTTATTTTAAAAAGAAAACAAAATAAAATGAGGAAATCTTGCCCAGACACAGTAAGGCTCTTGTCAACTTCATGTGTATAAAAGGAGCTGGCATTTTCCCATGAAGCAATTCCTTAATCCCAAATGATGGCATAATAACCTCATTTAAGATGCCTCCTGAAAAGAAGAAGTTTATTTGGTCGAAGCTAAACTTCACCTGGCAATCACTGGCCACCAATTAAGAGTGTCAAATATAAGGGTCACAGACCAATTCTGCAAGCTGAGGAAGTATGAATTCCCTTTTAAATCCCATCTTCTTGCCCAAAGAACGGAAAAAACTTAACTTCGTTTTCCTGCCTTTGGAAATAATCTCTGCAAGGCAATTAAGAAAATGCAAATGACTTCTCTTATTGAAAGTAATCAAGCCAGAAACAGACTTTTCAGCAACTTAATATTCCAGTAAAGTCTTCTGTCATAGGACCCAACTTGCTAATTCCACTCGTAACTCAAGAACCAGCAATTAACCATTTTCAGATTTCCCTTCAAATTATTAATAAGTGGTACTCAGCTACTTGATATTCGTAGCTTCTGTTCGAACTGAAAGGCTTCCAGCTCCTGGGAGACTCCTTTTACTCCTCCTTTGTAAACTGCTTTTCCCTGTATCAGCTGCCCTCACTCTCAACAACACTGAGCATGACAATAGTTACAGGGCTTATGTAGTTCTCTAGAATACATAAACCACGTTGTTGTAACACAGTCCATGCCTGCACACGCTTCAGCTAAGCCTATCAAAGCAGGAAACAAGGAGATAACCCTTTGGTAATTTGAAGGAAGTATCAAAGCCAGCCATAATGCAATTGCAGCAGCAAAACACTCCCTTCTTCCCCACTTTCATGATCTTACAATAGAATGAAAGATGTAAGAGCACTGTCATTAAAAGCAACACTATTAGTTTGTATACCCATTGCACAGGAAGGGGGGCTTACTCTTGATTTTACACATTGCTTCACACGTTTCAGATATGGTTTGGCAGACAGGAACATCTTCTCCTTCGTTAATTAACATGTCTCACTACACAGCAGCGAAGAACATATTTTATATCTCCTGAATGAGTTCCCAACTCCTTACAACTGCAGTAAATCAAACACAGCACCTTGAAAGAACCTTAAATAGACTGCTTCAAATTGAAGCTGTAAGTAAAGGACTTCTTACTCCTTTATCCTCTTTTGCATTAGCAGAACAAGGCAGAAATTCTATGTTTCTTTCAAAGTTCAAGTTTTCCATCATTTTTCTCTAACTCCCTAATCAATACTGGAAAACATCATCTACTTAACATTTATAGGGTAAACATTTACTTAATTTAGAAGACTTGACTGATAAAATAACCTTTGAAACATGGAGGTTACCAAGTGAGCATCAAGAACCCTACCTGGCTGTAATGAAAACACCTAAATGGCGATGTGGGATGTTACTCCTCTCAGAAAACATCCTGGAGAACACAGCTGACATGCTCTGCTTTGTTGTAAGCAAAAATCTACCCATCAGCTATTTTCAGGTACAGAAACAACAGAGAAATTCAGTCTGGGCCAGCACTCCATGGTCTAACATGGAACATACAACAAGTCCTTCTTACAGGAAAGTTCTTTTCCTCTTAATGTTTATCAGCATATGCGGGATTACAACCACATCAGCCCCATATGCCATGAGTTCAGGAAGAGGAATGAACTGCAGCTCTGTGGTTTTCCTGTCACAGATCAATATTTAAGGCATTTTTAAACTTCCCAAGCTGTGAATATAATGAACAATAATATTTCAGGGCAGAGTTCCCTAATTAAGTTACCTAAGCAATTCAAAATCATCTATTCTTCAGAAGAGTTTCCCTCAAAGTCCTGATGTTCTACACGCAATATAGTACCAAGATTATTAGTATTTGGGGTGTGTGTTAAGGGGGAGAAGCACCTCCGGCACTTAATAAGTGCAATATGCCAGACAATGCATTAAAACCAAAGGGTTTGGCTCAAAAGAATTCAGTCCACAGATAAACAGTAACCTGACAGATATCACCTGCCCTTCACAGCCTGCAACAAAACACAGCTGCACTAAAAGAACTGTCAATCTGGTCTGTTGGAGGGGAAAATGGCTTTAAAGTGAATTTTAAGTGAAAGTGAGTTAAGACTGAACTGCAACTTTACCAGCACTTCAAGGATGACTGTCCCAAGAGCAGCAAAATGCTATTTATTTTCTCTCAAGGAGCTTTGTACTGTTCAGCTTGTATTTCAAATCATATGATGAAGCGCCTGTCACAACACAGGGGTTTCACTTCTTGCCATGCATTGCTTAGGCCAGCACCAACGGCTGGAGGGCACAGACGGGTGTCTGGGCTTCCTCATGGATGTCCGAAGTCCCTCATACTCATTTGTCTTGTCCTTATAGCTTCAGAGGAACACATGTGATGGCAATCCCAAATACCAACCAGAATCAGTGATTTCAGGTGAACAAGCTGTTAATTTATAGCATCAGAGAATCCCAGCCTGGTTTGGGTTGAAGGGGCCTTAAAGCCCCCCCAGTCCCACCCTCCTGCCACAGGCAGGGACACCTTCCACTAGAGCAGGTTGCTCCAAGCCCCTGTGTCCAACCTGGCCTTGAACACTGCCAGGGATGGGGCAGCCACAGCTCCTCTGAGCACCCTGTGCCAGCGCCTCAGCACCAACTGCATCCTTGTATGCCTAGAATCTTACTCATTTTAAAGACACTGTCTGACATTCCTCCAGCCTTCCAGAGTCCACCTCCAGGGTCATGTTTACAGTCACCAAAACTATATTCCCAGTTGTGGTACACATCATAATCCCTGTATTATTCCTGATGATACAGCTGTTCTGTACCATAGATGTAATAAAGCTGAACATTGCCATAAACTCAATAAGCAGATTACAAGTTTATAGAAAAAACTGTCAGACAAAAAGGTTGTTTAAAATGTCAGACATGAGTATTCTTTGCAAAAGCAAAGGAGGCAACTCAGGAACAGGTATAACCTTCTGATAACATATCTGGAATGCTTGGGGTGCAAGGCAGGGGGTGGGAGAGGAGAAGAATCCCCAGGAGTCAAGTATAAATTCCCTATGGTTCTCCAGATGGTATTTGGCCACCAAATGCAAATTAGATCACTGCAACTTGCAAATCTACATCTTCCCTGTCAAAAAACCTGCCAACAGGAAGATACAATCTCCCCTCCTCAACATTTTGTAGAATTTACAAAAACCTGTTTTTACGGGGAAGGGTACAGCAGCTGGAACACTTGCCAAGCCTCTTCAGGCAGTCATGTCATTAAATACCATTTGCCCTTGAGAAAACAAACTAAAACACTCCTAACTTAGTCAAACTTGTAAAACCACTCCCTATTTTTCTCCCACTCAGTTGAGATTTTCTCCCATAGCACTTGGGTTATTTCACCTGGGACAGAAGAAAGAACTTCCATCTTTCTTCCCATTTCAGATCTAATCAGAATAAAAGCCAGGACACAGCAGCTGAGGCTGGCAGGAAAAAGAACTATAGGAGTATGTGCAAGAGACTCCCCTATGAAAGTCACGGCCATCCAGCTGATCTGACTGCTTAACTGAGCTGTAGCTGTGCTGCAAATGACTGGGTTTACTTAATCTCCCATGACAGCATTTAATTATCTACACAGTTTTGGAAAGCTACTACATAAACAACAGTTCCTACTACCTCCTGTTTATAACTACTGAGTTGTTTTCCCTATGACTGTTTGCAATTCTTTTATGAAAGGCAGACTGGTGTTTCCAAAAGCATCTATCTTGAATGTTCTAAGATAAGGCAACCCACACAGCTCACAGGCAGAACTAAGAATGTTTCTGAAGGAAAAGGCTCAGTTTGCACTTTGTAGTTGTTTAAGGGAAGTACTAGATGTCATAAAATAGTATTTGAGTGACTGTTTTTCAGAAAAAGCAATAATTCTCATTTAGACTTGAATGCATAAAAGATAAAGACATGTATTTAAATTGCCACTAAATATTTATTACCCTAATGAAAAATTCACTTTTAAAATGTAAGTCCTAGGCAGGAAAAGAGAAATCCAAAACACTGTGAGCAACTTCATATCGGTGTGAATCCACAGCCATTATTTCCCAAAGCTCATACATCTCCAAAGATAGGATCTGCCAAGCTGGAAATGTTTCTGATAGACCCTAGTCTCCCAGTTGGATTAGTAGTGTCAGAATTCTGGGATTTGTGCTCCTAAACACACGAAGACAAACACAAAACCAAAGCTCTGGTCACTGAACTATAAGTTAGTGATGACAGTGCCAATCCAACTCCTACAAACAAGACTTCAGCCCACGCAGCTGATTTCATGACCAGGTTGTATCAAACCAAACCCACTATGGTGGCTCAGGGGACAGTAAGTTACTAATGCTTCAGTAACTTACTTTCTGTTTGTATGCACCCATGCAAAGTCCCCTGTATTTCCAGGAGCACGTAAACTCAGGAAACTAATTTCAGCTACCAAACATTTCAGTCCTGTGGTCTGCTTATATACTACAAAGCAAAATAACCTTGTTTCTTTTGCCTTGCTGCTGCATGAAGCCTTGAACACAATGTCCTTTGCTGGATTTCAGTGAATCAATGTACATAAATGCTTCAATTCTGGCTGAATTTGATGTTCAATACTTTGTCAATATTGATGTTTGAACTCTAAAAGAAGAGAGCAAGGCAGCCCTATCAGCAGTGAAATTTATAACACTTCAACAATTTACACCTCTTTGAACTATTATCTGATAAGTCACTATAAACGTTTCAATGTGCTTTTAATACACAGCAAGTAAATCTATCACCATATGATTTATACCCATTACAAAAGAATTCCAAACCCTTCAGTGGAAGGGAACAGAATAGGAGAGGACTTCCCAAATTTCTGTAGGGTCCTGACACTTAGCAGGAGCCTGTTTCTGCTTTCAACTACCATGAGCTTCATTCCCTTAAAGGGGCTACGTGTTGTCCTCCTTTCTCCACCTCCAAACTCAACTTTCTGTCTCATCACATCCCTCTGTACAATCTTTTCCTCCCAGACAGGTTTAATTTGAGGGAGCACTGCACACAGGGATCACTCAGTGACAGTGCCATTGTACCAGGGCAGACATCTCTCTCCAGCACAGGTGGCTGCAGTGTAGTGCTGTGACACACACTATGCTCAGACTGTTTTCTATCTGTGTGATACTGCTGCTGTTGACACTTGCAAAACAGTGCTCTTGCAGACAACTTTCAGATTTAATTCCACTTACAAGTTACCATACTGAAGGCTCTAGCCCTGATGCTTCATAAAATTTTGGACAAAAGCAAAACAGCGTCAAAGTGCTGCTACCCTCCACTTGCTATACTCTGTCCCATGCTACATTCAAGCAGGTTCAGCTATTCAGACATTTAAATGCTTGTAACCAAGACATTAGATATAAACAAGCTGTATCAATTTCCAACAGAAAGCAGCTAGCACCTGCAACTCCCCTCAAATAAAAAGACACTTAAGTCCCATATACTGCATTTGAAATATTAAATAAACTCTCTTTCACAAAGAGAAAAGCACGTTATTAAAGCTTTGCTGGATAAGTAGAAATATTACCCATGCCCTCATTCAAAACAGGTGCCTCATAAAAAATGGATGGCAATGGAATGGTTTGGTGCAGCACTTCTGAGCCATCTCTTTAATTATACATGATCACACAGCTACCTGCATGAAACACGCCTCAAGATACACAGTGTTGCAGATCTGTGATTTTACAGGGTGCATTACCAAATAAACAATCTGCTATTCATGAAGTATGAAGTCTGTAGGTGGTCAGAACAGAATACCAACCAAGAAAATGAACACATCATTACCCAGGAGCAAAAGTGTGTGGGGCAGAGGTGGGGACGTAAAGAACAGCTAAAGCACATCTGACAAACACAATATGCTTTATCTCTGAACTGGTACACACATTTATCACCAAGTAGCCAGTAGGTCTAAAGCTCACCAGGATGAAAATTTACTGCAAAAAAACAAGAAACTGATCCTTATTATTGGTTGGGGGGGGGTGGGGTGGTTAGTTACTATTATTATTACTCCAGAACTAGTGACCTGTAGTTGCTTTCACCCAAGACACAAGAGGTAAAACGGGTAAGATTCATGCAGTCTAATATAGCAACACTATAGACAAGTAGTCTACTCTCAGCAACAATATACTGGTGAAAATAAGTTACAATCACATCAAATACACTTAGTTTTGTATCATTTTAAGGCTACATACTCTGGAGACACTGAGGACAATCCAAGTCATGTAAAACTTTGAATCACATAAACTTATCATTGCCACACCTTTGTACTACCTTCCCCTTCCTTCCTTGTATTACATTCAATTGTTGTAACTTGCCTGTATTTACACTCAAATCCCATAGCAATACCAACATGGCAAGTTCCAACCTTGCAGATGTACCTGTGGTGCCACAGAGTTTATCTGATTCTGCAGCAGAGGGGTTCTATTCCATCAGCTACTACCTCATGCCAGAATCCATTTATTATTATCATCCTTTGAACTAGAATTTACTCCAATTTTCACAGCACATCTGAGACTTCATGAAAACCTAAGTCATGATGTCAGATACAACTCTAAGTTCATTTCACACCTCATTTTGTGCTTTATCTGCAGATGACTTGTAACAGAAAAGTCAAACTTACAACCTGTTGTTCCCCTCTAGGTCTTAAAACAGAAACTGCGACAAAATCACACACAATAGCAAGTTACAGCCTTTAATGACAAAGTTCCTTTTTCAATGGGAAAAAATAGGAACAAATCAAGAAACAAAGAGAGTAACTTACTGTGCAGTTCACGATGTATCACATCCACGAGATTGGGTTCGTCTCCCCACCAGAATATCCATAGCTCCTTACAATCCGGTTTGACATCCCGGCGCCACACACAAAGCAAGTTGGCCTGCAAGCAGCGGATGAAGCTGAGCAGAATTGGATCATCCTGTGCTGGGGCTGAAATGATAGGGCCACAGTCCCCATGGCCTTCAAAATTGTACCTACGCCATTTGATGCCTGTGAGTTCAGCCTATGGGAAGGAAAAAAAAAAAAAAAAAAAAGCACCTTTAGTTACATTCATAGTACTGGTTTGCTTCGTTTTCATTGTTTAATACCTAGAATTGAGCTCTAAGCAGCCAAAGTTAGTCTTTTTCCCTATTTTCCTAGTTCGCAAAGAACTCCTATTCCCATATTTTCCTCTTCCCCTCACCCCCAAAGAATAAAAAAATGTTAGAAACTGTACTGAACAAACCTGCCTTACCCCTGCATTTAGGTATTTCAGCCCAACTTTACTCCTTTCCAGCAGATGCATTCATTTCTGACCTTACTGTTATCTTATTGGGATCTTACAAATTAGAAGGAAAACCAAACAAGTCAACAGAAAGAGGGATTAAGGCCCTTCCCTACATGCTGCTTGGTGATCAAGTGAGTGCAGTGTCAGTCCAAAAGCTGACCACTTGAAAGTCACAAACAGTACTACAGGACATAAGAAAACAAGTGACTTAGTGACAATGGTGAAATCTAGTTTCATTGTCCTGTCACAGGTTTACCAGACATGCTTTTCATTTTGCTCTAAAGCAGAATAAGGAACGTTGCCATTTCCTGTCTCTCAACCAGACAGAATTCTCTTATTGATCATCAAGGAATAAGAACAGGAAAATGGCTACTCAGATATTTGGGAAAGATTTTCTTCTACACAGGCTGCAAAACCTAAAGGAGTGTGGGTGCAGTGGAACTAAGCAATTGCCAGGAAGATGCCGATGAAGCACTGAACCCATGAAAGAGCTGCAGCTGCAACCAGGTCAGCAATGGTTCCAATTTATTTTGTTGCTTTTCACCTTTAATAGCAGATACTCACAGATGTCACATTCAGTTTCCCTGCTTCTCCGTGATGCCCAGACTGCTGCCTTTTCATCTACTTCCATTACCAGCCCATCACACTCTTCCTTGTCCCCTCCTCTCCCCTGCCTGGTTTCCCCTCCAGCTTCCACTCCACTCCCAGTTTGCCCTGACTGGTACTTCATCCTCATCACCCTCCACCAGCTCTGGGAGCCTACCCAAGGAACAAGGAGGAACACACACGTGACTTTTAGTCTAGCTAGCATGAGTATCACTATCAGATACAGAAAGTAGTATATCTCTAGTCTGTGCTCACAGTGGGCTTGTACTCTGGTTTCTAACCCCGGTTACCAAGTTCTTGCTCCTGTTATTCCCTCTACTGCTTCATTTACAGTATTCACACCCTCACTTTGCTGCTCAGCAATAGCCAGTGTGCTCAGCTCTAAAAGTGGTGCTGCAGGAAAAGCCAGCTGGTCCACAGCAACAAACAGCAAAAGTCATTTAAAGTATCACCAAGAAAGAGTGGATTTTTGCTCCTAAAGAAAGTAAGAGACTTGCATCACATATTCCTCCCATTTGCATCATCTGCACAAGGACAATTAGCCTACTGGCTGTCACTGCTCTTCCAAAACACACCCTATGTGTCACATACAGAATGATCTCTCTTTTCACATCCACTGACCTGATTCATTTAGAAGTTTAAACTCTACAATTTACTTTCCTTCACCCCAATAACCGGCAGTAGGCTGTTACTTGTTCAAGAGCTAGCTGCTTCACTGCTGAGGAGCTAAAGGTGACATTCAACATACCAACAGCACAAGCAAGATATACTTGTATTTGTTTGATCTTATAAATATATCCTCTAAAACAGTTTCACCTCACTCTGCCTGTGTATTGCCCAGCACAGCAGGGTTCTGGCCATGACTAATGTTCCTGTGCCTATGCTTCAAGGGCTATTTCCCCAAATACTGATTATCCAGATTCCCTCTTTAACTGACCTCTGAAAAGGCCTCACTGGGCACAAAGGAATACAGTAGTTGAGCTCTACAGGGAAAGGGTGCTGCAAGTTGCTGGAATACCTCACACAGCACATCATACTCAAAGAGAAAGGACTTACACATGCTTCTTCAAAACATGTACCTCTGTTCTAAATGCTTCTGTATCTATAGCTTGGGAAAGGAACGTGCAGAGTTTGAGATAGTACAATGAAACACCAGAGATCAGTGCCAGCACAGGCAACCTAGGAATAAAATCATGTTACATGTTTATGTCATAATCAACTAGGAACATCTGGTAAGTGTCCATGTGGGATAGGAAGATGACAAAGACAAAACCAAGAAACCCAATGGAACAAAAAAGGTTACTCAACTTGATTGACACAGCAATTACTAGAGATCAGCTGTTTGAAACAGCAAACAAGCTCTTGCAGCTTTCTGGCAGCTCAGAAGTATCAACTCGTAACATCCCATCCATATTATGGATGAAATATAGTCTTCAAGAAAAGTGCATCAGAGATGCATTCAATTTAATTCTACACTAATTAACTTCTGGAGTGCCTAACTCCACAGTCTGTGAGGAATGACAAACTACCAGAGCTAACCTGGATCACCAGTGAGCACCCACCCAGAAAGTGACTCCCAACACAAGGACAAGACAAGTGCTGGGGATTTTGGACTTTAGCAGCATAAAGTTAGATCTCACACATCATTTCCCAGTCAAAGTTGCAGAGATACAGCTCAGTGCATTTGCTGGGGTGTGCCCCATCCCTGGCAGTGTTCAAGGCCACGTTGGACACAGGGGCTTGGAACAACCTGCTCTAGTGGAAGGTGTCCCTGCCCGTGGCAGGGGGTTGGAACTGGATGAGCTTTAAGCTCCCTTCCAATCCAAACCAGGCTGGGATTCTACATCTGTTTCTGCTTAAATACTTAATAGACAACAACAATACTAATCCCTGAGAACTTCCCAATTTAGGCCTCATGTTCAAACTGAATTCAGAAGATCTGAATCCAGAAGTAGTACACAGGAGTGCACCAGGAACACTTACACATATTCTAGGCCTCTACAGATGCTTTGTGTAAAGTATTTAACACAGTACAGGGAGACTGTCCACATCCACATGGAGATTTTTTTAAAATTCATTCATTTAAACAAACATCACTAGTTTTAAAAGGCTTTAATCTATAGCTGGGTTTTTACAGGCAGGACAGCCACAGCCTGTGGTTCTGCTGACTGTACCGAAGAGCTAAAATCAGTTTCGTTCATGCTCAAACAGCAGTGAACACAGGCTGCTACCAAAATGGGAGCCTCTTCCTCATCCCCAGCCATGCCTTCCCATCTCCGAGTCCAACACCACATCTAGTGGTTGGGCAATCATCGGATGAGGCAGTCAGTTCACCAATTTAAAGATGAGAAACAAAAAGGAAAGTGTTTATCAGACCAGCCCACCGACAGCTTCCCCTGCAGCCATGTACTCACTAGTGCAGGCAAGAGGAGCTGGAGTGAGAACACACAGCTCAGAGCAGTGAGTGGGATCTCCCCTCTCAGTGACAGCTCCCATCAGATAAACCAGAACATTAAACTGCACACAGAGACCGTTGTTAATGTACACCATGTACACTTCAAACCAACACAAGCAAGCACGGATGCCAACAGTAGTCCTGGACCAGGCTGCCTTCCCTCCATCATTCACTCCTGCCGTAACGAGCACTCCCACTCAGCAGCAGGGCTGCTGTTTGTACAGATTCAGACCAAGATTAACTGACTGGACATCAGGAGTCTGATATAAAACAGGTTTATTTCCTCTTCTCGCATCAGTCCCCAAACCTCATTCATTAGACAGCCACAGAGATGCCTGCACCAGTAAGACAGAGAACAGCAAAGCAGGTCAGGGAGGGCAGAGCTACTCCTTTTAAGTAAGGCTGCTGGTTTTAAAGCAGCCTGAAATACTCACTGAGATAGAAACCAAGATTGTCAACCCCAGGACACCACTGTGAACAGGCTGGTTTACTCACAACTGCTTAGAAATGAATGCAGAACAAAGCAAGCCTCTTGACAGGTGATATACCATGTTTCTTGCACCTTTTCCCATTGTATAGTTTTGGCTTATTGTGGTTGCTACAATTTCTTAACACCAAACAGCCTGAAAAGAAAGGAACTTACAAATACTTAGGATTAAACAACAAAGTTAGTAAATCATATGTTAATACTGTGAGTGGTGAGGCCTTGGAACAGGATGTCCACAGAAGCTGTGGCTGCCCCATCCCTGGCAGTGTTCAAGGCCACGTTGGACACAGGGGCTTGGAGCAACCTGCTCTAGTGGAAGGTGTCCCTACCCATGGCAGGGGGTTGGAACTGGACGAGCTTTAAGCTCCCTTCCAGCCCAAACTATTCTATGAGTCAATAATTCTGTGATTAAGCAAGAGATCCTTGCTTTGGCTTATAGGAAACATACGTTTCAGAGGCCTGTGCTGTGAAGAGCTCAACTTTCCATATAACAGGGACTTTCTAAAAGTACTTTTTTCTAAATCCAGTTAACTGCAATTGGAGCACAGAATAAGCTTCTTGTAGATTGCCTGTTCTAAATGCACTGGGCCAAGCCTGAAAGGAATTAGAGAAATCAGATCTCTGTGGCTAACAGTAAAACTCAAAATCTTTACTAACATTCAACTTGGGACAGCAAAAATCCCAAGACACAGTAAGATCCATTTCTGATGTATCCAAAAGCAGGTATCAGGGTAGAAGAGTGTGTTCAAACCCAAAATTCCATGTAGGCATCCAAAACCACCCAAAACATACCTAAGAAATAGTCATCAGTGGGAAAACACCCCCAGGCCAATGCTTTCATTCAGGAACATGGCCACAGGATGACATATACAGCCCTTCAAAAAGGAGCCCTAACAAAGGTTTCCCTCCTCCTGGGTCTTAACACAGTTAAACTCTGCAGAGAAACAAACTATGAGTATTCAAACCTATGCACACAAGCAAGAAGAGACAGAGAAAGCAAATTAGCACTGTCTTTTACAACCATTAATCTGCTGCCCTAAATACAGACACCTTCACATGCAGCCACAACAGCTGAGAGCTGTAACCAGTTTAACTCCAGGACAGCACCCAGAACTGTGAATTCCTAGGAGAGAACAAGCTCTAAGCTCTGATTCTTTCCCCCTCCTCAGGCTTAAAACAGAGTATTAGACAGGCAGGAAGGGTCTTGTGCTGATCTCACAGTGCTCCATTCAGCTTGGCAGAGTTTAGGATGCTAAAAATCACAATTTCCCAGCAACACTTCACACTGCACAACTTGATTCTGGCATGAACCCAGCAAGCCTGAAGATATAATTAGTGCTGTGTAGCCACTGTGACTATCTTCCTCATCTGCAGTCCTCGCAGATGGAACACAAACAAAACACATCTTCCACCTCCTCTTTCAGTTTTTTCTTATCTCCACCAAATGTTTTTGGACTATATATGTTGTATAGGAAATGAACAGAGCAATTCCAAGTGAACTTCTCCAGAAGACTGGAGTAATTCCATCCATTTTAATACACAAAGCTCCCTTGGAGGGATTATACAAGAATATAGACACGGCAGAACCAGAAAATGCAGAATATCAACAGTTTGAGGAAATTATTGTATTTGGCCTCACCAAGTGTCAAGTGGAGCTATTTATTATTGTGCTTCTCTACATTAAAAAGAATGTCTAAAAATCACATAATCACATGTTATTTTTCCTTCTTCATACAGTACAGGAAGGTGAGAAAAGCTAAGGCAGAGTGAGGCCCCAGAGTGTAGAGAATTACTTCCAAAAGAGGAAGGATACACTTGAAAAGGAGGCCAAAATCCACAGAAAAGGTTTGAAGGGTCTTATGAGCAAAGACTGAGATACCCATCACACAAGTCCTCAGCTCCAACCGTGCCTTTCTCAAAGACTTCCAGCATGGCACTGGTCAGGTCAAGTTATCTTTCCGAGTTCTGTCAGGCACAAACCAAAAACCAGATACAAAAACACTTCCCAACTGTCCTTAAGGTGCTACTGAGACAAATCCAGATCTGCACACTGCTCCAAACATGAGCTTCTCAAATTCTCTTAAGAAGCAAGTAATGTAAGAAACCAAACCACACCTCATCAGTCAGGTACTTCCACAAGCCAGTTTCAACTAATCAAAGGGAGTAAAAAACCGCCTTCATCATATGCCCTTCAAACCAAGGGGAAGATGCTAAGTTGCCCACGGTACTGGTATTTACCAGCCTCTGAAGTTAGGCACAGTCTAAACAATTTCTGTAAAATAGATTTATGCTTGCTTCTCTGTAGGATGCTGTAGCTGTTAAGTATCTTTAGTCTGCAATTTATGCTTCAGATTCAAACATAAAAAAAAATGTAAATGCCATAAATAATTTTCCAGTTCTAACGGAGTCTCATCTTAGAGAGCTTCATTCAAGTAAGTAGCTATTCTGAAGCCACTAGAGACTCATAGCAAGGACTACTCACATGAGTAAAAATCTGCATAAGAAAGCCCTCAGTTCATAGTCCAAGAATTCAAACTGTAGTTAAAGGTGTCATGGGAATTACAGCACCATTTTAATTAAATGCTATAAGATCTTGCAGACAGACTCAAGATTAGCACCATCTGTTTTGGTTGCAGTGTTTCATTTCACTACATAGTCCTCACACAGCAACAAAATAGCATTTCACACTCCAGCCATTTAAATCCCAGATAAAATTTATGTCATCTTGATACACCTCGCTAGGAAGGAAGGACAAAAGGACAAAGACAGGAGGACTGAGAAATACTCTTTAACAGTGTGTGCTTATGGGGGAGGCAAACACGCTGACAACAGCTCTTGTCCCCTGCTCCCACTGAAATTAACTATTTAGTAACATCTGCCCAAGTCCCATTAAGTGAACTGACAGAGGAGAGGCAAGAAACACATCAAGGAACAGAGGAGATTGCTTAACTACGGAAGAACTTTTCTTCATAGCTAAATCTCTATCCTACACCCTGAGAAAGATCTCTATTTGGATAGCATGACTTCCCATGGTAGGACTGAAGCAGCAGCCAGCTCCTGCCACAGACATTTTCTGATCTACTACTCCCACATCTGTAACTCTCTTGGGTTGTTTTTTGTTGTTTTGGTCTTTTAGTGTAGACTCCTGCAATTAGATCACCTAGAAAACTACACATGAACATTCCCCTTTTCATCCTGCCATCTCAAATAAGCAGGGAATGGTTTGTGTTCCCTTCCCTCAGGGCTTATCCCTTCCCTAAGAAGGGAGGAAGCATATGGCAGGGAGGAAAGGTCTTATCGTGCACCGAGAGCTGTGGCTCAGCTTCAAAATGATGTGTCTGTTAGGGCAAGCTACTGGCAGACAGTGACTGCATAAACAAAGCTCTTCAAACTTCTTCATACTCTGAATTAAAGCATGGAAAAAACAATGAAATGGGCCCCATGTGGCCAACAGAAAAACTGTGCCATGCTTAGAGCCGCACAGAGGTGAATGAGCACCATTCTTCTTAATATGCAACTGATCAACAGCAGAACAACATATTGGACTTTATCCCTTTTTTCCAGCCACTTCACTGTGTGCTTATCCAGGGGAAGGATTAAAGGACAGACATAAACAGTCTTGTAAAAATGAAGGATTAAAATAAAATACATTTTCTGTGATTTCTGCTGTTCATTTGCTCATAAATCCAGCACTGAGCACACCCTGCATGCAGCACAGGAGCCCCAAATGGCTTTCTGCTGGATCGCTCTCTTCCTTCCATGCCATGCTGCCTTCTTCCTTCATAACCCCTGGAACACATTATCTAAATGCTACTACTTCAGAGCTGTTTGTGACAAGCAGCAGCATCAGGGCATTTTTGTGTCATCTTTTATCTTTGCCAAGTCTCAGTGAATGATGCAGCTGTAACCAAAATCCTATTATCAGTTATCTTTCTGATGGACTTGATTACCTGGAGACATTTGAGATACTACATTATAGTAGTGAGGACCAGAAAAGCAAGATCGTTCTAAAATACAAGTCCACATACACCATTATTAAAAGCCACAAACTAATAGCATGAGCTGCTATGCCTAGAAAGTAAATAGGACTGGCAGAAATGAGGTATTTTTTGCTCTCTCTTCCAGACATCACTGATTCTACCTATGTGGGAGAGGAGGCAGCCAGGAAGATGAATAGATTCTTTCAAAGAAAAGAAAATCAGACTAGTCTCAAAAGGAATTTGAGGTGGAAACTAAAGATCATCATCCAGTAGAAGATATAAAAGGACTCCAGTATTAACACTCGAATTCCAAGAGTTCTGGCAGATGCAGAAGCTCCCAACAAAGAAGTTTTGAGTGGCAAGCATGAAAGAAAGAGTAATCTGATAAAAGGGCCTGAATTGCTGGTATATATTCCAACATTAACACAATTTCAAGGTTAAATACCACAGACTAAAACAAAACACAGGAGAAGGAAGGAAGGAAAAGGAGCACTCGCTGACACACTGTGTCCTCTTAGACTCCACTGCAAGAACAGGCTGACAAAACAAAACCCAGTGCTACAAATTCTTCCCAAAGAAACAGAAGGTAATACAGCAATTGTTGGGACATCAGGATTCACCTGCATCACAGACTGCAGCTCTTGTTTCACGACAACAAAAAGGAGAGAAAACTGAAACACCACATGAATGGTCCAAAAATATATATCCCATAGGACAAAAAGTGCTCAAGGATTAAGACTGTCTAGTCTAAAAGAGGGCAACTATGAGGGTCTCTAGAGAAGAGCTGCTGGTGTGTCTTCCAGGTAATAGATTAAATGTGCAGAATGCAGGCTCAGTATGAGACAGCTGAACTTCTTGGGTCAGGATAAAGACTTAGGTACTAGTTTCAAATTTGTCTGTTAAATATCTACCTAGTTCAAGAAATCTCTCAACCAAACCTATGTACAGCAAACCTGGGAGATTACTCAAGGGAGTAATTACTACGTCCTTGACCTACTCCTGTGTGGAAGGAAACCTTCCAAAAGACCAGGTTGCTCCAAGCCCCATCCAACTTTGCTGCCATCTCCATGACCAAAGACAGAAGGAATGGAAGACCTTCTTTGCATTTCACCAAACCCTGTGTTTAGGTAGTGACCTACCCAGCAGGTCAGGCTATAGACACTATTTTACAGACCATGCTTAAAGGTACCTCTGAGTTCCCTAACACTTCAGCCACTTTCTTTACAAAAGGGAATCAATCATATTTTGACTTCAGAGTAATAGGTTGAGAACAGATAATAAAATCAAAGCTACCACTGCAAATTCAGATAGCACACAAAAAGAATGAGACAAATGTGCAACTTGCTAGCCAAAGAATCCAAAGAATTCCTCCCTCATTCTAAGGCAGGGTGAATGATGAGGTTTGCAAGTCCCCTTCAGAAAGGCAGCAGCAAAACTAACTGCCCATTTTCCCAATTAAAAAAGCGAAATAAAGCCCCTCTTACAGAAAAGTAATCCAACACATGAGCATGAACCTGAAGTAAACAAAGCAATCCTCTCTCTTCAGCCAGCTTTAGCATTTTTATATGGTTTTGAACTGAAGGAGGAAGGAAATGTCAAACATCACAGTCATACAATGGACTATGAGATGTTTCCCAAACCAAGTAATCTGACATATGGGCAGGGGAAAAAAAAAAGGGGGGGGGGGGGGG
>NW_009937726.1:213532-222064 GCF_000696875.1 Nestor notabilis
GCTGGAGGAAGTAACAACCCGAATAGAGTAAACTTTGGCACACTGAGTTACAGAACGCAGTTCCTTTTCTTCCCTCGCACACAAAACCATTGAAGAGCTCAGCACTAGAACCTTTCTGTACAGCACACCTAAGCAGAGCTGCTCAGTGAATACCAGCGATGGCTCACACTGTCCTTTTCTGTATGTGTCCATCCCTGCCTGCCCAGACAGGCCCTGGCCCACATCCCTGGCTCCAGGCTGGGAAGGTGGTCACAGTGCACAAGTACCATCAGCCAGCTCTTCAACGTCAACACTGTCTTGACCAGTGACATCTAATACAGCTCAAACTGCACAGGCAGGCTGCCAAAACCCCTCAGCCCTTGTAAAAACCACCACCTGAAGATTCTTTTGTATGAATCTCCCTTAATACAGAAAGCAGTAAATAAATCCACAACATGACTGGTCATGTAGATCTGTTTTGCCAGCTTTCTTACTGTAATTCCTGCAAGAAGAATCCAGCAGCTCCTGCCAAAAGGAAATTATGGAAATTCACAGAGTGCTCAAGATAAAATATTAAAATACACACACATGCACAATTAAATAACCAGAAATACTGGGCTAAAAATGAACTCAGCAAAGTCAGAATAAGGTAATTTAGCCAAGTAACCTGTTCTGTCAGCAAAGGAATTAGTTTTGTATAAAAGTATTTGACAAGGTCACTACAAGGTGTTCCTGGAATTAATTTTATAACTCATCCAGAGCCACCTACAAGTTCAGGAAGATTGTGGACATACACAGAATCCCAGCCTGGCTGGGTTGGAAGGGACCTTTAAGCTCCTCCAGCCCCAACCCCTGCCACGGACAGGGACACCTTCCACTAGAGCAGGTTGCTCCAAGCCCCTGTGTCCAACCTGGCCTTGAACACTGCCAGGGATGGGGCAGCCACAGCTTCTCTGGGCACCCTGTGCCAGCACCTCAGCACCTTCACAGGGAAGAGCTTCTGCCTCAGAGCTCATCTCAGTCTCCTCTCTGGCAGGTTAAAGCCACTGCCCTTGGCCTGTCCCTCCAGGCCCTTGTCCAAAGCCCCTCTCCAGGTTTCCTGGAGCCCCTTTAGACACTGGAGCTGCTCTAAGGTCTCCCCTTCAGGAGCCTTCTCTTCTCCAGCTGACCCAGCCCAGCTCTCTCAGCCTGGCTCCAGAGCAGAGCTGCTCCAGCCCTCACAGCAGCTCTGTGGAGACGCTGACCACAACTCTTCAAGCACGACCTTCCAGCCAATTCCTTATCCAAGTGGTCCATCCATCAAATCCATGCCTCTCCAGTTTAGAGACGAGGATGTCATGTCAAATGCTTTGCAGAAGTCCAGGTGGATGACATGAGTCACTCACTCTTCCCTTATCCACCAAGACCATAGCCCTGTTGCAGAATGCCACGAAATACTCAGGCACAATTTGCCCTTAGTGAAGCCATGTTGGGTGTCAGCAGTGACGTCCTCATTGTCCATGTACAAGTGAGATGCATGAAATGAGACTCTCAAAAACCTGACACTAAGAGACTACAGACTTTCAAGTCTGGTTTCTAGAACAGACTTGAAAACTTCAGTAAACCAGAGAGTCCAATCAGAAGAAACATTATGGTTTTATACTGTAACAAACCAACCCATTTTGAAACTCATGTCTCATAACTGTCAGCTATGAATACTTCACCATCAAAAAGCAGAAGGCTGCCAAAACCTGGTCAGTAGGTACAGAACAGTTTTCCTCTAAATTTTGTTTTCACTCCCCTGTTCTCACAAAATACTTTATTTTCTGGGCAAACATGGAGCTGTAAGAGGATGCAACAACAAAGCACTGACCACAGCATAGCTCTTTTAAGGCTAAAAGATGAATCAAAGTTGTACTGAATAAGCTTTACATTTCCTTCTCCGAGACATGGATTGTGGTCACACAGCCACTTTGATCTCGCTTCAACTCATGCTGCTGCCAGAACATGGTGGGGAAAGAGAGGAATAAGGGGCACACGGGGCTGGCTAAGGAGAGAGAAGGGGAAAAGTTTTTCACTAGGTCAGTTCCATGATCCGGGCTTAAATGGGAGCTTGTAAATCTTTTGGGGGTCACCAAGGCATGGATGAGGAGTGAAGGGGGATGGATAAAAATGAAAGAAGGAAAAATCCCCACACTTTTTCCTCTGTAATTACTATTTTTCTCTCACATACAAGAATAGTTCACTACCCTGCAACACTGGCTAAAGAATGAGGAGTAAGTGCCTAATGAGAAGTGATACAGAAATGTGTGTCATATCTTACGCTAAAAATGAGTTTTAGAAGACTCTCCACTGTTCTCCACTTTCCTAAGCAGATTAAACACATTCCTTAGCAGAGGGATAAGGCCTTTGTGTGCGTTTGAGCTCATCTGTGTTAGTCACGTACATGGAAATATTGCCTAGGGGCACCTTATCCAACAGCAACACACAATAAAATGTCCTGTCTCAAAGCACAAAAGAGGGAATGCCACTAGAAGCTCCAGTCACATCTCTGTGGCTGGTGGAGGTGTGCAGTTCTGCTCAGACAAATGCTTTCAGCCACACAACTCAATGAGAACTAACAGTTTTTAACAGACTGCAATAGGGAGAGGCAGGATTTACCAGAATGAATCCAAAATCACAGCACAAACCAGGGGAAAGGCTGCTCAAACCTTTTTACACTTGTGAGATCCTAAACACCAGAAAGCAGGCATCATCTCACAAAGTAAAACGCTAAGAACCCTCCCGATGTGAAAAGTTGAACTTAGTGTCTGCTGTCAAAGGGGGTTATGTTCAGATGCCATTATCATTTTACAGTACAGTGCTCAGGCTAATGCGAGCGCCTGTGAGAAGCTGAAGCCCCAGCAGGAGCCAATGCAAGCTGTCACAGCCCTGTTATCCCTGTGGTATCCCTTCACTACTGGGTACAGAGGGAACCTAAAGCAATGGGTTCTTAAGATTTGGAGGCCTGTTAAGAGCAGAAGATATTTTTATTAGCTGGGTTCTCTTTGGAATTCAGTTGATGTCAGGGAACTCGGGGAAAGAGGATCTATTTTTAAAGCAATGCTTAAGAGTTTAAAATCAAAGTGATATAAAAAGCTTGCTCTGAGGAAGAAGGATGCCCGTGTGTAAATACCTACACCATACAAACAAAGCTTCTGGGTTTGATTCGGGATCTTGTGTTGAGAGCACTTGTGCACTTTTGCCACTCGCAAGTGAATACTAAGCAGAGCTTGCTTCTAGACAGGAGTATTTTTTTCCATATTATTTGTTCTACCATGACACCAACAACTCACAAATCCCACTGTGAAACTACACAAAGTGCACTACTAATCCACAGAACACGGAATACCAAATGAGCACACAGAGACTTGAAAGAATATGAAACTACACTTGTCAGCCTTCACAACACCAGTCTGCAGAGAGCAACCGCCTATTTACTCAGTGTTAGTAAGTTGTCTGTAGGATTTTATGAACAAGTTTGGGAAAAGGACTTGCAAGACAGCAACTTAGTAAGGCTGTGGACATCAACCTTCCACAAATACAAAGGAACAACTAGAAGAAAGCACCAAGATATACTGATTTCTAATTTGATGATCCTGGTGGATACTGGAGTCAGTTGACAGTCAGTGCTGGGTGAAAAATAAAAGGCAGAGAAGGAATAGGGCTCAAAAGAATTACATTGGCAAGAAGGAAAATAATAGAAGAAAGGTCCATGTACAGGATTAAAGAGTTCCTTCTTTGCTCTTTCACGTGAGTTTCATAAGTGCTCTCAGAAGCAGAACTGGGGGGGAAAGTCAAAATGAAGTCAGCCTGGGGGTTTGAGAACTGGGGTTATGATGTCAATACTGCACAATGATTATGCAGAAAAATCCAGAAAGATGTATTTTTTGATAGTATTACAGCAAGTGACAATTACTTAAGAGGTAGTTACCCAGGAGTATACATGGCTCTGGTGTACGGGTACGCTGGGAAGATCATTGGGATTTGAAAAACCCCCCACTCCAATGTTTCTCAGTGGCTAGCCTGGGATTCTTCAGCATGCTCTGTCCTGACCTGGGAGCATCACTCCTCACACCCCATTTCTGTGTGTGGCTTTCAGAAAGGTCAGTTCCCCAGCACAGACCTGACCCCAAGGCTGGGCCAGCTCACCCAGTGCCGCTCTGGCCTGGGTGATAGACCCAGCAAATCTGGGTCTATTTTCTTCAGGCTCACACCCAAGCAGATACCATTAAACTGTCAAATACTCCAATAAGACATCATAAAAACCTACTATGAAGAGATTTAAAACCTGAAATAACCTTTTATTAGCAGGAAGTAAGCAAGCTTTCTAATGTCATTTTTCTACTACTATCTGGTTACCTAATAAAATTGAGGATAAAGATAACTGAAGGATCAAATACTTTTGGAAAACTTGAGAGGTTAATTCCATTTTTTACATACATATACATGTAAATTCACACCTACATAAAATTTCAAACAAGCAAGATATCTGCTACAGTGATGTAACATCCTGCATGCCAAAGTAACAGCCTACTGCTCGGAGCACTGCGCTTATGAAAATACAACAAGCAAGAACAACTACTGGTTAATTTACTACTACTTCAGGATTTGGTTGGGCAATCGACCATTTACTATCAAGTCCTTGACTGACAATTATGCAACACCAAAGGGTACCTCAGCAGCACCCTCTGCATTCTTCACTCCCTACTGCCAGGAAAAACCTTTAAGAACATAATTCCAATGTCATCTCACATCTCCTCGACTCCTTTCAGCTTCATTCTGAAAACAGCAACAAAACTCACTGATGGAAGGCAACAACTTCTGTTCCTGCTTGTGAATAGAAAGAAGTAACAGCAGCAGTGACCTTTACAGTTTGTAAATTTGCCTTTGACATGAACTGGAACAAAGACAGAACTTCTACTAACCAGACCTTCCTGGCAGCAGGTTTCTGTAAGAACACACTCAAACAAGTTCTCATGACACCTTCCACACCAGCTTCTATAAAATCCTCTATAAATAGACCTCACTTTCCAAGAACACAATCATGTCTTTTCCAGGCTGAAGAGTCTCTCATCTTTCACCACATGCAAGCTACTCCAAATTTTAGGTCATTCCTGACACCCTTTGCTGTACTCTTTTTCCAGTTCCAGTATATGAAACATGATACAACTTCATCCCAATTCCAGAGACTGACTTGTGCCCTTGCTCCCACCACAGTAGCTAAGCCAGAGAGTGGGGGACGACGCATCTCCACACAGCCCTCACCATCATATGATCAACCCTTACTCACAGGAAAAGTCCAATTAATTTCAGTAAGGCTACTTCTATGATGCAGGATTATTCACTGGAAGTCTGTTTGCCAGCTGGGCCTGAAGTTTTAATACAAAGTGTATTGCCTCAGAACATTTTGTCTCTAAATAGTTATTAGACAGCTCTTAATTAGTATTTAAATAAAACTGCCCCTTAACAATCGCTTATTAAATACTGTTTTGATCAACAGACGTTGTTTTCCAGGAGCCACAGCAGACATTTTGACTACTGGAAGGATGAAGGCAGGATGGATACACTTGCTTCTACCGCTGTGCTAGAAAAGTAGCCATTCCAGATAGAAAGTGTGTTTTTAACGAGCAAGCCTGTTACCTGCCGAGCATACCAGGAGAAACAAGTTTGTATCTGAGCTGGATTCTGATGACAAATACGCAAAGTAGAATCACAGAATCCCAGCCTGGAACAGCACTGGATTCCCACTGCAGTACTGAGCAATGCACAACATAGACAATAGCCCTTTGCATCACCAAGTCCAGAGGGACACTCCATGAAACTCATCTACGCAAGCAAGATCCCACTCAGCATCTGGATATTCCAAGCTAACTTTAAAACCTTAATTTCAGACTGAATTCAAAGCACTTCACATGAGGTGAAGGCAAAGAACACTTTCTGGACATCACTGATAAGAGAGGATCAGTTGCTAAAATGCTTTTAGAAAGTATTTTCTGTAAAAGGATTCAGAGGGAACAGTGGCACCTGACCTCTGTCTTAAGACTGCCTACAGTCAGCAACATGAACTGTTAAACCAATGTGAATCCAGCAGCACAGGCAAGCAGAGCTCTGCTTCTCCAGGGTGGGGAGATAAGTGTTCCTTCTGGAACAAAACGAGCGGCTGTGGGGAGAAACACCATTTAACCGAAGCCAAACAGAATCACAGTGGATTATAACTACTTCAGAATTGTAATCCTGCAGTCAAGAACATTTGTGATTCCCACCCAAAACAAACCTGTGGTAAAAAAAAAAACAAACTGTCAACTTCTAATAGCAGAATAGTTTAAAAGATCTGTGATTCACTTCACTCCCAAAGACGTGAGTGAATTCCCCTCAAGATTTGATTCAGTTTGTGCAGGTTTTTGTTCTGTTACACTGAGAAAGTGTAACAGCACCAGTTTCTCTCGGCACCAGCCTCTCTCATTAGTAATCCAGACTACTACAGCTTTAACACTTCATAAATCCCGAAAGGAATATGACAATGTGAGGTTAAAGGGTCAATGGTGCTGGCCACATATTCCCAGTCAGTATTTCCTTTCTCAATATGTGTCACTGGAACATAAATCCTAACAAATACTAACATAATTTAAACTAAATCACCTAATAATTTACATATATGCTATATTTAAAAACAGTAAAATACTACTTTTGTTGCCTTTTTCTGCAAGTAGAGCCAGAACACAACAAAACACGACAGTTTCACACACAGCACCTCATTACAGGTATGGATTCCTCCCACTAAATTACATGGGAGATTAAAGGGCTGCACATTAAACTCATTATTAAACCCACTTGCAAAAGAATTTTCCTAACTTATTTCAATGGTGTCACACACCCAGTTCCAATTTAACACTTCCCTGGTCTGGTAAGGTAGCAACAAATAACAAGAGGCTCAAACCACAACAGCTATGAAATAACTTCACTGTATGATTTATGCTCACTGCACACCAACAAGTATTTTTACCAGTGACAGATTTGCAGATGCAACTACGTGGAGAGTTTCACTTCTCCAAAACACAGCACCCAATTCTGCACTAATAAATTGTCTCCCCCACACTTGCTGCTTTATTTTTCTTACTAAGAGCAGCATAGTCAGAATCACTGTAACAAATCCTGCACCTCAATACATACAGCACTGTTATAAACTTACAAATATTAGAAAATGCTATCAGACAGAAGCACAGATACAGCTTTATCTAATATAACAATTCAATAAAAAGTCAAACATGAATTGCATTTATTCAAATGGAAGAGGAAGAATCTCCAGACCAGTATCTAACAGTGACTACAGTTCTTGTCCCAGATTCTTAAAAGGTATAATAAAACTCAAACATACATATACTAAAAATACACCAAAAAGAGACAAAGTAATAAACATACAACACTAAAAGGTTAAAAGTATAAAACAAAAATGCAGACGAACAAGCTCTTTAAGTATCTTTTTTTTCCTCTGAACTCCTGTAAAAACAATCTCCTCCTTTCTGTTACAAAAAAGCACAACATATGCTCCCACTTTCAACTCTGGCAGAGCTCCGATGCAGGGAGGGGGTTATCTACCACAAATCCCTCACACACTCACTATCCACAAACTCACACTGCAAGTTTTTGGTCTACCTGTAACCGTACCATGCCCCACAAAAGTCCCTCCTTCTCTCCAGCATTATTGCTGTGCCTAGCGCACTAGGAAGGCTCTTCATGATCAACTAGTCCTCTCCCTCGCACAGCTGCTGCCCAGAGCTAGAAGGGATAATGTCCCTGTGCGTGTCAGGTAAACTGAAGCAAAGTATCTCCAAACGACTTTGCCCTTACACAGAAACAAGTTGTTTTCTTGTTTTAAATCACAAATCCATAGCTAGCCAAAACTGATATCGTAATTTCTGCAACATCAAACCACAAGATATGCGTAGGAAGTTGTCAGTCACCAGGAAGATGGGCAGACAGCATCTATGCAAACAAGCTCTGCAGCATGCTACATTTCCAACCACTGTTTTTCTTCAGAGAAACAAAAATTAAAAGGTTTTAGGGTTTTGGTTGTTTTTTGGGTTTTTTTTACCTCTTGCCTCCAAGCACAATCGATGCCAAGAGGAAACCACGCTGTAACAACAACTGACATACAGGCATCAGAGCCCCGAGCCCAAGACAGACAATCACACTACATGACTGTCTATTGCTACTGAAATGGCGTTTGTCATTGTGGAAGGAGAGAAAAACCCCGCAGTCGGGTAGGCACAAAGCAGACAGGGCACAGAGTGCCAGGGGAGGCGGGGAGAATGCTGTTTACCAAGGAAGACAGTCGGACGAGCAGGCAGCACCGGCGGGGGGACACCAGAAGCGTTCCCCAGTTCAGAAGAGCACAGCAGCCCGAGCCCCGCACACACTGGAAGCGAACCACGTTATAGAGCAAAATAAACACGGGGAGCCGGGCCGGGGGAGGGGCCAGCGGAGGAGCAGCCCTGCGGGCCCCGGCTATAAAGCCCCCGGCAGCTGCACGCA
>NW_009937727.1:0-5737 GCF_000696875.1 Nestor notabilis
AATGACTGCTGTAGCTGAACTCAGGACACTGCTATATTTTGGATTTGTGACCATAACAGTATTGATAACACAGGTATGTTTCAGTTACTGCTGAGCAGTGCTTACACAGAGTCAAGGCCTTCTCTGCTTCTCACATACCCCCACTAGTGAGTAGCCTGGGGATGCACAGGAAGTTTAAAGGGAACAGAGCCAAACAGACCCCAGCTGACCATAGGGGTATTCCATACCATATGATATCATGCTCATCAATAAAAGCTGAGGCAAGAAGAAGGAAGGGGGGATGTGTGGAGTTACAGCGTTTGTCTTCCCAAGTACCCATTACACATGAGGGAGCCCTGCTTTCCTGGTCATAGTTGAACACCTGCCTGACAATAAGCACTAGTGAATAAATTCCTTGTTTTGCTTTGCTTGCACATGCAGCTTTTGCTTTATCTATTAAACTGTCTTTATGAGAAAACCCATGAGTTTTCTCACTTTTACCCTTCCTATTGTCTCCCCTACCCCATTAAGGGGAGGCAAGCGATCAGCCATGTGGGTCTTAGCTGCTTACTGGGATTAGACCACAATAATGGTTAAACCAGATAATGTGCAAAAGACAGGCTTTATTACAGACATGCAAATGTGCTTCTGGCACTGATATCGATAGCAATATGAGTATGTAAACTATGCTAAATGCAAACTATAACTTAATGTAAATTTTCCTTCAGTAACTCCACAAGCTAGTTCATGTGCATTCGTATGTGTGCATAACACATTCTTTTACTAACATAATGAATTTAAAGTTTTAAATTGCTCTGTAAATAAGCATGCATTTGTCTGCAACAAATATTATCTTAAGTAGTAAATTTTTAAACAATTATTTGAGAATAACCAACCGAATATGAGATTATTTGCCAAATCATTTTTTACTAAAGGTATTCCATATATGTTCAGAATTCCATTGCTGTAATTTGAATTTAAAATGTTCAAATTCAGATGCTTGCTACTTGTGTTAAGTGACTAGAGAAAGCATCCACAATATTAATGAACCTGTGGTGTCCCATTACCTTAGAAAGAAAATAATCTGAAGTCCTCTGAAGACTTAATTAATTCCCTGAATTTATTAGCAGCCATTAGAACAGACCACTTAATTTACAGTAAGAAGCTATATTTTTTCACTTTATTTAACTGAAAATCACATCAACATCAATCCATTCAATAGCTGTTAAGACTAAGGGTATTAACAATGCAGAAAAGAAGGGACTAAATTTGATAGGTAATCTAGACCACTGTCTTGGAAAATGTTGGTGCTTAATATCACCTGATCTATTGTGTAGTCATTCAGTAATTAGCCTAAAAATGTGTGTAAAAGTCAAGTTAAGAGATACAGATCTGACAAATCTATAGACAGTTGTTTTTTAACTTACATAAGAGCAAGCTAACCTATTTTCAGGAAATACACCTAGACTTTGATATAAAGTGTGGAGTTTTGTATCCTACAATATTAAGCAGTTTGGTTTAGTGTGGCCTCAGTATGTTCCTTAAGAATAATGAAATACTGTGTATAGCAGCTTTTGAAATTAATAGCCAGAAGATTCCTATGGATCTTTGCTAAAGTGAATAAATTTTTTTTTTGTCCTATTTTTGCAAAGTGTTAATCAAAACAGGAGAAAATTTAACAATTTACCTTATCTTACACCCTAGAAAAGGAAAAAAGCTTCAGCTGCACCTCCCCATTGATTAAAGTTGTACTATCCAGGACATACTGAGGGTAGCAGAAGCTGAATAACTGACTAGGCATATTAAATAAGAAGGTTATTTATTTCGATTCTGTGGGGATCTCCCACCTGCCCCTGCTCTCTGTGGTACCTATCTTGTAAAAGTCATTCTTTATTATGACAGGTAAGTAAGATGATAGTTAGACATTTCAATTACTAAACTAAATGTTACTGTGTTCAAATCCTCCTGGACCTTTTAGTCTTATAAATGTTTCAGCTGCTTTAACTGTCAAAAACTTAATAACAAGGTTGAATAAATCTAATAAAATATCTTACATTAAAAAAAAAAACCCTCAAAAAAAAACAACCTGGAAAGAGGGAAGAAAAATTACTAATATTAAAAACAGTGGAGCCCATGAGAGATTAAAAAAACCCTCAGCCCTGTGAAGATATAAGCCAGTAACATGAGCCATCTCTGAAAATATACTACCATTAATATTTTATTGTAGTTTCTGAATACAAAACTTCCTTCTAATATGACCAACTTTAGCCTAGATCACTCAACCATGATTTTTTTTTCCCATACCATCATTTTGTAAGTAATTTCAAAATAGTAAAGAAAACCCTTTCACAGTGAGTTTGATTTCTGACATAGCTCAAATAACTTTGAAATGCACAACCTAAAGCTTTCCTAGGTGCTCTTGTAAAACTGATTTGGGTTTTTGAATCACAGACAAGCATTTAAAGTGAGGGATCAGCTAAATTCCCAGATCTAAATGTTCTTGGCTTTTGGTTTGCCAGTCAAAAAATCAGCATTCAAATTTACATTTTAAAGTATATATTCACTCTTTTGTGTTTTTTGGACATAAAGAGCACATTTTCTCTCCCTCAAATACTTTGCTTTATTCAAAAGCAAAAATTATGCCATTTTGATATAACGTGTTTTAACATTTGAAATAAATTTTACCTACTCATTTACACTTTGGAAATGTTTAGAAAAATGTTGATATTTAGTGTGGTGTTGGAAGTAATGATAAACAGTTTTTAAACCTCATGAAGCTCAAAATCACTACTTCAAGGATGTGACTTCTTTAGTCATAAAATGTGTAAGAATGGATTACATTTTTATTCCCCTTTACTTACATCAGAAATAAAGACTTACTGCATATCTATTAGAAATGCTATGGATTATGTTTGCTGGATGCTTTATATATTCATTAAATCTATTTTAGATCTTTGGTATGTATTATAGATTTTATTCTGAACATGGTAGCTTGAGAATCTTTCTTATTTCTTCTTTCTTACTTCTTTCCTCTTTCTTCCATCTTTCTTCCTTATTCCTCCTCTTATTCTGATTAGAAAGGCTGATATTCATCCATATTCTGAGAAATATTTAAATTTTTATTTACTTATAAGGAAGTACATATTCCTTATAAGGAAGCATACATTAATTTTCTATTTTGGAATATGTATAGTGATTGCAGAAACTGAAAGTATCTAATTGTTCATGAGAAATAACTGAGTTCTACTAAATACACCATACCAGATACTGACTAAAATTTACTAGAAAACTTAGAAAACCTGCCTTAAAAATCTCGTGTCCCCTTTAATTTTTATGGACTCCAGACAACTTCCCCCCCCAGCTTTGCAGCTAGTTTGCTGGTCATAGAAAATGCAACTAATCTGGAAGGGAGGAAGAACTTTAAACAATGAAATTGAGTGTGTAAAAGTACTCTGTTCTAACCCAAGACTTGTAGCAATGATTCACATGCTTAGATCAAAACAGATATGCATCTTTAGCTTAGCTTTTACTGAAGTTGTATGCTATGCCGATTTCAATAGGGGGCAGTGCACCACAGTTTGGATGCATGAGTCCCAGAAGTATGAGGTAATGGAAGCAAATATTCTGTTTGATACTGGATATTAAGCAGGGATGTCGTTTATGTCTCCATCCATAAAGATATTCAAAATCATCTGGACATGGTCCTGGGCTTTAGGTAGGTGGCCCTGCTTGAGGAGGGGGTTGAATGGTGACCTCCAGAGGTCCCTTCTAACCTCAGCCATTCTGTGATTCTGACAGTTCAGAACAGATCTTGCTCCTCATTGGAACATTTAACCATTTTCTATTACTTTGTTCCAAGGCTATTAAAATAAAAAAAAAATTAAATAAAAAAATTATTTCAAGTCTACCCCTTAAAACCCTCTGTAGGATGAGTGTTCATGGGATCATATTGATTAGTTCCTAGTAATAGTCCTTCAGAAAGAAGTCAAGCACCCTTCTGGAGTAAGACATTCTTTGCAATACAATAGTCTTCAGCTTGCTTTGGATTTACGTTCAGCATGTAATAACAAACCTCTGAGTTAACAATTTCTTTCTCTCACATTAGTTCTATTCATAGAAGGTTTTACAGAAAAATTACCATAAAACCCCTCCATTTTACCTTTAAAAATTAACACAGGGATTTTCTCATTTCAACAGTGTCACAGTTTAAGATCAAATGAACACATGGAGAAGAAACGGATTTGAACACTGAAACAATTTATTCGCAGATATATGTAATTTTACAAATTTCATTACTTTGCTATTCAATGACAGAGATGGCACAGTTCAGGAGGTAAGTTGTGTGGGTCAGTGTAGCAGTTCCTGACATTAATTCCCTGTGCTATGAGAGAGATGAGGTAGTTCAGGAGGAGGTACAGCTGTGTGGGGTCCTTGGGCTTTTTTCTGGTTCCCTCAGGTTTGCTGCATGCTGAAAAAATGGTCCCATATTCTGTTGTAGAGTCATGGGTCCCTCAAGGTTTTTCCAGTTCCCTGGGTTCCCCCACACTCTTTACTTTTTTCAGTGCCAGGATTTGGTAGAGAGTATTTCCTCAATGAGAGATGTGGTTAAGTAGGAATGCTGCTTTTTGAAGTGCTGTAAGTGTTGCTGGCACTCACAATCTCCTTATTCAGGACAGTTCTGGATGCTTTTAAACAGGTTGATGACCAATAAGCTATTTGCATAGTTTGGTCATGTATTCCTTTGAGCAAACAGAAACTGTTCAAAGTTCATTCTTCTATTTTGATCAAGAGGCGGCGGGGGTGGGGGTGGGGGTGTGTGTGTCATACTTTGCCTACTTGCACTAAAACAAAAAAATTGGTTTAAAATTCACAGGTGTGTGCTAGCAACTATGTTAACTAGTCCTAACTCATATTAATTGCTACACAGAGAGCTATAGACTGTTTTAGACCACTGGTAAAAGGGACAAGAAAAAGAACTTCATCCAATTAGAGACATAGGAATACGTACTAATGCATTTCAGCCATGGTCCTGCTAACTGCTCATCAGTCACATTGACTGCAATAAACTATTATATTTCAATATATCAGACAGGTTTAGCTGATTCTTCTTGATTCAGCTCTTACGAGACAGTATGGACTACCAAGGCCAGTTTGGGGCTTTCTAGTACATTAAGGATTGTCACACTGAAGGGTTAAGTACCATCAAGGTGATCAGGGAGCTGAAGCCCAGGGAAGTCTAAAGGCTTTGGGCCTGGTCAGCTGGGAGAAGGCTCCTGGGAGATCTTGTAGCTGCCTGCAACTCACTGATCAGAGAACACAGAGAGGACAAAGCTGAGTTCTTCTTGGAGGTGCACAGTGGTAGGACAAACAGCAACAGACACAAGCTGGAACTTTGGAAGTTCTGATTAGATATACGTACCTACGTACTATGAGGGTGGTCAAATACTGAAGAAGGCTGCTCAGAGACATAGTGTAATCTCCATTTTTGGAGGTGTTCAAGACTAGATTCGATGTGACATTAACCAACCTGACCTAAATACACAGGAGTTTGGACTAGATGATCTGTGGAGGTCCCTTTCTATGTAAGTTATGCTGTAATGCAGCAATGTAAACACAACTGAATATATATATATATCTCTATATATATTTATGAAATATACATCAAATTTACCTGGAGACGTACATACAAATCTCCACTTAAATCATCATCATCTGTCACATACATATTTGCATATGTCCTGGGTTCAGCTACAGCAGT
>NW_009937728.1:0-1148 GCF_000696875.1 Nestor notabilis
CATCCAAATTCATGCTTTGTTGGGGTGATGATTGGGAGAAAGTCAGGGTCAGTTGCTGGTGACCCGACGACATCTAGCTGGTGGGCTATAAAAGTATTCTATATAGCAGGCAACAGCATACAGCTGAGTTCATTGGCTGTTTTCCCCGAAAATTAAACCCCCTTGAGGTACACATCGAAATTCCCCATCTTCCCGCATTACCCACCAAGTATATCCAGGTCCCTGAGCAAAAGCAACCCCACGAGTGGGTTTGCCTTTACCTGAAGCAGGAGTAACCCATACTGTCTTCCCCAACAAATTCTTTATGTGCACCACAGGAACTTTATGTCCCTCTACAGTACGTAAAAGTTCTGACTGGGGTGGGCCAGCCCTGTTGTCAGATCCCCTCGTGATCCCCTCAGCTCAACGCTTCCTATTTGTATTCCATAAGGTATCCTCAAGTAAGTCATAGAAGACAGAATCAGGAGATAAGATTAAATAGCTAGATTTACACAGATGAAAAAGTGTTTCTAGTTGTTTACTCATATTTTCACCATCCCTAAAAAATAATCTACAGATCTTGGGCAGCTAAATTGCTAACTGCCTTTTGATAAAAGGTACACTGCTGACAGAGTTTAAATGACCTGCCCACATTCTCTAGAGCTGTCAGACAGGTGGCTTTCACTAATGCAAAATTTCATCAAAGGGGAACAAGGAAGCAAGCAAGAAAAAAGCTAGGAATTTCTTTTCTGTTCTGCAAGTTACTGTTGAACAAGAAAAAAAAAATGAAACAAAATTCAATGGTCATATATTTACTGCAAATGTTGAGGGGTTTTGTTGTTGGTTTTGTTTCTTTTTTATTTTGGCTATAAAGTCTGTAGGTAAAACTATTCATAAATAGGAGAAAGGATCCGGTATTATATTTAGATATGTGTAATTCTAGTTAGGAAACAATATGAGACACATGGAAAATTACAAGTAACAGGAATGCACTGAACCACAATTGTATATATGTATATATTCACTTTCTGTTACTTGAGGAAACATCTACGTGAATGTCATATGATTCAGGTTGTTTGTAAGTCTCACAGATGACAGCTAAAACTAAGTTATTAGTGAGTAACTGAGGAAGCCAGGCTGTTGTTGCTCATGCTTTAAATTGCAGGAAT
>NW_009937728.1:1179-23497 GCF_000696875.1 Nestor notabilis
TTTTTCCAGTACCATCTAGAAGGACCTACCCATATCATTTAGTAACTAACTTGGAAAATAGATTGCATATGTACCCAGTAAGTAACTGGGTATAACACAAACCTACAGGTTTGAGTTAACAGGCTTTTAATACCATTTCTCTAAATTTTGACTAATTTGTGAAAAGGCCACAGATATTTTAAAATCAATGTGCAGTAAATCTGAGGGAATGTTGTCCCCTTTCTGCAGGTTTCTCGATTGATTAGCAGCTCTGTTCTATATAAATTATTTAAACACCTAAAGGAAATGAACTGGGAGATTTAAGGCAACTAAATTTAGACTTGTCATGCCATCAGCTCAGACTCTGCTGTCACTTCAACTAAGAGATGGGAATGGTTCAGATGTGTTACCAGCTTCTTGCTCTTAGAGTATTCGGGGTCTTCTATTAAACATGAGCTATGTTCTCAGTGCAAAAACAAGGTGTAGCACTGCCTTTGCCAGTGCCTATGCCTTATAACTATGTGTTTCAGGCTGTACTCATGGTTGTTCTTGCTGTCCTTCTGCTGCATTTGCAATCTATTTTTATATGCAGTAACACAGACTGAACATGAAACATTGTTTTTGCCAGCATGAACTTCTTTGCTAAGGGCAAAAAAAGGATATGAATCTGCTCTGACAGGAATAAATTGAATTCAGTTTTCCCACTACCTGGCTCAGGGCTTTAATTACTAGATTATTAAACATATACACTAATGTCCTTTACGAGGAAGTCCAGAGAGTTCATTGTGTATCTCCAAAAGCCAAACAAACATAGGAAAAGGCTATGATATTTCATCCTGTGTGTGAGTGCTTTAAGGACTCAGTGCCACTCACTGGTGAGCCCCGCACGTATGTGAATGAAACCTGATGCCAGCTACTGGAGTCTTATCAGGGGTGTGGGTGCCCCTAGCCATGGGTTTCAGCTACTGAAGCCAGTGGGGTCTCAACAACATCAGCTACTGGAGGCAGTGGAGGTCCTTAATCTCAAGCCACTGTGGCAGGTATATTGTGTGTCTGGACAACTAGCTACTGGGGGGACTGGGGTGAGTGAAGTGAATAAGGGGCTAAGTGCCGGCAGCTAAAGTGGGATCGCAGGTCACAGCCTGTGTGCCTGGTCTCAGCTGCTGGGCAGGTGTGAGTATCTGTATTATCCCCATACCCAGTGTGCATGGGGTATGTTTGTGTATTCACCAACAAACTTCAAGCTGGACTTGCCAGTGAGCAGGGGAGCTGAGCCATCTAGGGGTGACAGGAATGGGGGTTACATTCAGTTCGTAACATTTTTGCTCTGCTACTCCTATCTCCTCACACTCTTCCCTGGCTTCAGCCTGGGGTCCCTTCCACAGGATACAGCCCTTCGCAAGCTGTGCTCCAATGTGGGCCTTTCCCACAGGCTGTAGTCTTCAAGAACTGGTCTAGTGTGGGTCCTTTCTATAAGGTATAGTCCTTCAGGGACAGACTGCTCCAGGATGGGTTACACATAGACCACAGTTCCTGCCAGGAGCCTGTCCTGGAATGGGCTCTCCATGGGCTGCAGCTTCATTCAGGGCACTTCTGCCTGTCTGCTTGTGAGGGCCTTCACATGCTGAAGTATAGATATTTGTTCCACTGTGGTCCTCCAAGGGTTACAGGGACACAATGTGCTTCATGATGGTCTTCTCCATGGGCTGCAGGGGAATCTCTGCTCCAGCACTTAGAGAACCTCCTCCCCCTCCTTCTCTCATCTGGGTGTCTGCAGGGCTGTTTCTCACACTTTTTTCTCACTACTGTCACACAACTGCTCCACTACGTTTTTTATTCTTTCTTAAATATGTTATCATAGAGGTGCCACCATAGTGGCTGATGGGCTCAGCTAGGCCCTGTAGTTGGTCCCTTCTGGAGCCAGCTGGAACTAGCTCAGTCTGGCATGGGACTGCCCCTGGTTCCTTCTCAAGGAGGCCTTGCAATCCCTCCAATGCCAACAGCTCAACACATACACCTCATAGAGTACTTATCTGTTTTTATCAGGTGTTTAATACAGAAACTCATGAAATTCACCATTAAGTATATAGCATTTGTTTGTGCTAAAGCATCTCAGTCAGAAATTGACTCTGGATTTAAACTTCAAGTAATGGAGAAACTAGCATTCTTTGTGTTTATGTAGTTTCTAAGTATCCATATCAAGCAGTGTTCTAGTTGGCTAGAAGAGTAAGACATATTCTCCAACAAAGTAAGGGACATCATCGTTTACAGGAAGTAAATCCATATGAATCTTTACTTACTAACATCCATCTGTCATTCTTGGAAATAAAAACAGGTATGTGTAGTTCTTTGGGGTTCTATTTGTTTGTTTGAGGTTTTTCATTTGTATGAACATCTAAACTATATGGAATTCAGTTTAATTTTTTTGAGTACAAATATTGAAACAAAAGTTTCCAAGATCATGGGCTTGAAAAGTAAGACTTTTAAGAGTGGCTTTTCAAATACTCAGATGATAAATTAAAATTTGGTGGGTATACATTTTCCTATTTTTGTATATCACAAATTGGCTCATTCAGAGAATACAGTACATTATGGTACTTTTTACTATTACTTAAATGTTTCCAGTCATTCGAATTAGGCTGTATCCATTTCATTTTAAGTCAGTACAAACCTCAGTATTGTAAAGAATTACCTCAGAAATGTTATGGTTCTTATCTGATACCCTGTTCTCTTTGAGAAGGCTTACTGCCCAAGAACCTAGTGCTGGTATACACCGCAGATGGACTGCAAGAAAGCAAACTTGGAAACTAGTCCTGTAGCACTGGCAGATGTTGAAGGCTTATTAAACAAAATTTCCATGGGTATACTTTAAAAGAGATGGCAGGGTGGGGGGAGAAAGAGAAGTCAGTTTCATGTTGAAATTGTTTGAAACATGTTGCGTCAACTGGGAAAAAGCTTAATTATTTTATTACATGCTAAACTATTGCCAAATGGAATATTTATTTTACTTTAGGAATTTGAAACTTTCGGAAACATAATGAAAAAAATAACCAAACCCAAATAACTCTAGAAGCTACACTTTCAGTTGAAAAATCACTCCGGTAGCTCTAAATTAGATTACCATTTTCTTTGAATGCAGTTTTCAGTTGGGAACACCTTTCTAAGTTTGTAAATTGTACTATTAAATCCAATTTTTTTTCACTACTGAAGCAGAAAAAAGAATAGAACTTTCATCCAATCAAAAAAGGTAGAAAACACATTCTATAACACGCCTTTTGTTCCTTCCACAACATGACTGCAAGCATACCTAAGACAGAATAGAAAAAAAACAGAAAAGCTGTTAATGTAGTCTATGATTCCTTGCTACGATCGAAATATCTCTTTCATAAGCAATTGCTAGCCCTTTTTACAGAGGACTACTATTTTATAGAAGCAATGATAGATCGCCAGGGAATTACTAGGACTGAAAAAAATACATATTCACACATAAACTCTAAAATACATTTTGCTGTGTGTTACATAGAGTCATTAATTCTGACTGTGCAAAGATTTATATATTTTTTTTTTAGATAAATTAATTGCTCACTAGATTAATAGAATGGCTTTTGATTTCCTGAACAGGGAATTCAGAAAAGGGCTTTTATGCTAAATGCTTGTTTATTTTCAGACTAAATAGCTCTGATATGCAAATGTAATTCCAAAAAAGTACAAAACAGCTACCTGCATAACAGTCCTGCATATTTATTAGTGAAATTGTAAAGAACATACCATAGCAAGATATAGATCAGTAGCATCACATGACAAGATTATATTTGTATAATACAATCTTAAGGTCTCTTTTTGCAATTTAAATTACCTTATCTGGAATTTTTAAATTGCTTGAACTTATTTCTTCTTTGATATAATAATGAATAAAGACTCATCTATGCTAGATGTTTTTTGTTGATGTTTTAGCTTCTAGTTCAAAAGAAAAGGTCTGAAGTATTTTTACTGAAAATGTTTTAAATAGGAGCTGCCAACCTATCTCTAGACATCAGCATGTCAGTTGCATTTTCTTATTCAGTCTAGCCCAAGAAATGACAGTGGCAGATACAGAGAACTGCCTGTTTATTACCTAACACCGCAACATCTGCATGTCTCTTCAGTGAAGATCAAGTCTGCATTGCACAATGATAAAGTTTTTTTCCAAACAGAACCAAATAGAGATTTAACTTTGACAGATAAATATGGTTGCATCTAATGTGAATATACAGCGATAAAACAGTTGTATTTTCTGGAAGTTAAATTTCTTATTATCTGGTTTATGTTTAGCTTCTTTAGTCATGGCTTCAGATAGCCATGAACTGTCTGACAATAAAAAGGTGTAAAAATAAGTTGTTTGGGGTTTTTTTGTTTGGTTTTTTGGTGGGTTTTGTATTTTGTTGGTTTTGTGGTTTTTTGGTTTTTTTTGTGTGTGTGATTTGTTTTTTTGGAGGAGGGGGAGTGGTTGGTGTTTTTGGTAGTTGTTTTGGGTTGTTGTTGGTTGGTTGGTTTTTTTGTTTTTTATTTACCACTGAATGTAATGATGTGTCTTTTATCCGTTTGCATTATATATTGCATTTTAATAGAAATTACAAGAACGTTGCAGAAATATATCTAGGAATATATATAAAATAAAATTCTGATCAGTGTAAGATTGGAAGTTCAATATTAAAAGGAAAACAAAGTTTAGGAAAACAAACTTTTGATTTGACTCTTACTGCTATTGCTGTTTATTGAGTCAAGTTTAATTGCATTTGAACTACTGGCATCTGACTCAGCTATCATCTTTAGTATATTCATATGCTGACAGATGAGTGAATCCCTTTAACTTGGAAGCATAGAAGCTAGGTAGCTTGGCAGTGTTTATCAACACTTCACTCAAACACGAGTGAAAAAAAAAGAGTTGCTTTTTAATGTTTTGATCTTTTCAGGCTCTTGGTTTAGATTCTTAAAGCTGCTCTTAGTCTCTTAGGCTGCTGCTACCAACAGCGTCAATTCCAGCAATGTACTGACTAACAAAACCAAACACAATGCAAACACACAGAGAAGCTACCGTAAGAAAAACACTTAAGTTAAATTTACAAAAGCCAGGAAAACCACAGGAGAAAAGTATTTCAGTAGGGATTGAAATGTTGAAGTGCCTGTAGGCTAAGACATGCTGTCCATTGCCTGTAATGACAATAATCAGCACAAAATGCTTGAGATTGATACACATTACTGGACTTTACTTTTTTGGCTTTGACATTAATTCTTAAATAAATTACCATTCTGTCCTAAGTGCTAAACTAACTCCTCTGGTTGGAGTTAACTGTGTCTCAGGTTGACTTCTGCTATGCATGTGCAGTTCTCTGGTCTACAGGTAACAGTATGTCGTGGTTTAAGCCCAGCTGGTAACTGGAACCACGCAGCCGCTCGCTCACTCCCCCCCTTTTCCTTCCTCTCCCCGCTCCCGGAGGGATGGGGAGGAGAATCGAAGGAATGTAACTCCCACGGATTGAGATAACAGCACTCCAGTAACTAAGGAATAATACAAACCACTACTGCTACCAATAATAATGATAAGAGGAATAACAAGGGAAAAGGACACAACCGCTCACCACCCACCGACCGATACCCAGCCCGACCCGAGCAGCGATCTGGGCCTTCCGGGTAACTCCCCCCAGTTTCTATACTGGGCATGACGTGCTGTGGTATGAAATACCCCTTTGGCCAGTTTGGGTCAGGTGTCCTGCCTCTGCTTCCTCCTGGCTTCCCCTCCTCTCTGGCAGAGCATGAGACTGAGAAAGTCCTTGGTCAGAGTAAACATTACTTAGCAACAACTAAAACCATCGGTGTTATCAGCGTTCTTCCCAGGCTGAAAGTCAAAACCACAGCACTGCACCAGCTACTAAGAAGGAGAAAAAATGACTGCTGTAGCTGAACCCAGGACATACAATTCTTCTATGTTTTAATTTCTGAATTTCTCAATGGAAGAAGGAAGAATATATTATATAATTGTCCACTTGTTCAGCAAATATGGGCCTGCCTGAAGGCAGATTAAATCAGGGCTAGTGAGAAAGATGGTAGTCACTGTTTTCTCCCAGTCTGCTTTGCTTTTCTGGTTGTGTTACCACAAAAGAGGTATAAACAGAATTTATTTGCACTCCTATTGTTCCATGTGATTAAACAATATTCAAGGCTTTGTGCTTAGCACTAATAATTATTGGTAAGAGAGATAATTGCTTTTATCTTGTACATGTCTATAGAGCTTTTGCACATTAAGACCTCACTGCCTTTTTGAGTTACAAAAACTGAATCAGCCTGTGCTTGCAACTCCAAATCTACAATTTCTGTTAGCACTTTAATGCTTAAAGGTCCATTTGCTTAAATTTGTTTTTCAAACTTTCTAACATTTTAAAAGTTTTTTTTTTAATTTTTGTTCAGGTTTTAGATTGCATTCTTTTTTTCTTTTCTTTTTTTTTTTTTTTTTTAATTCCTTTACTGTTTAGTATTTTTGGTGGGTTTGGTTTACTCCATCAGATACTGTTTCTCTACACCCATGTAAATGTAGTGGTTTAAGCTCAGCCAGTAACTCAGAACCACGCAGCCGCTCGCTCACTTCCCCGCTTCTTCCTCCCCCCACTCCCAGAGGGATTGGGAGGAGAATCGAAAGAACGTAAACCCCACGGGCTGAGAAATGAACAGCCCAATAACTAAGGTGTAATACAAAACCACTACTGCTACCACCAATAGTAATAATGATAAGGGAAATAACAAGGTGAGAGAATACAAAACTAAAAGAGGAAAATGAAAAGAAAGCAATAAATACAAGTGATGCACAATACAATTGCTCAGCACCTGCCAACCAATATCCAGCCCAACCTGAGCAACGATCTGGCCTTCCAGGTAAACCCCCAGTTTATATACTGGGCATGATGTGCTGTGGTATGGAATACCCCTTTGGCTAGTTTGGGTCAGGTGCCCTGTCTCTTCTTCCTCCCAGCCTCCTGTGCCCCTCTTCACTTGCAGAGCATGAGATTGAAAAGTCCTTGATCAGAGTAAGCACTACTTCGCAACCCTAAAAACATTGATGTGTTATCAGCACTGTTCCCAGACTAAAGTCAAAAACACAGCACTGCACCAGCTACTAAGAAGGAGAAAAATGACTGCTATAGCTGAACCCAGAACACCTTTTTCTTTTTTTTCTTTTACAGCTAATGGATGGTATATCTATGAGAGCACAATGTGGTATAGAGTTGATCAAATGGACATAGCAGACCAAATTTTTCTCTATCTCCTCTAGACATGTTTGATCTAGCCTTTAGGTTAGGGTTTAATTTGTTTCAATTATCGTTAAATGAAGAAACTTCTAATTGTGTTTTTACCTTTAATATCCATCATCAAAATGATTTTTTTTTATTAAAGATATGCTTGCTAGATCAGCTTATTCAAAGCATAACACATGTTAACAGTTTGTTGATTAAACAGTACTATTTTATTTTATGTTGTAGTTAATTTCTATTGCAAGCACATTGCAGCAAGCAGCAGAGTCAGGTAACAAAAAAGATGAATTGTTAACAACTATATTAACTACCATGAACTGGAACTGTTCAAAATAATGATTCAGGATTTCAATCAACAGATTTCAGGCATCCTTGGAATTGTGCTAAGTATATGCCTATGCAATGTGCAAAATCCTAAAGTTAGGTAGGAACCATGTATTGCAAATCTATTTCAGGCAAGACATTTCTTTTAAATAATTAGCATTTGAGAATTCATATGCTTGAGTGTCAGTTATGCCAGAAGTAACATCAACATTTATTTGAAAATATTTTTAGAACAAGTTCCAGGAAAGACTAATTCCTGTTTTAATTTATCCTGATTATAAAGAACGTGCATTACAATATTTTGCATGCATACAGTATCTCATCTGTAGCTCATCTAGCAACACATTATAAATGATAACAGTACAGACCACCAGTTAGTATTGCCTTCTGGAGTAAAAGGCAGAAGATAGATGAGAACTAATTTGATTAGATTTTTGGTACAATATTATCATTACTGGGACATTTGCTCTTGCAATTCTTTTAAAAATATATAGACATGTATATCTGTTATTAAGATAGATATTAGAAACAAGCACAAAAAGTATGTAATGGCTCAACACAATTCAAATTACTCATCTTACTTCATAGATTTTATTTTTCTCATGTCTTTCTCTTCATGTACTACTGTCTTCTGAATCCACGTGTCGTTCACTAGCTTTCATTTAACAGTTCTGACAAGACAGCTTGAATCAATTCCATTTTAACAGTGATTCAAATAGTCCATTTTAGTTAATACAATTCCACCATTATTAATAAAGCCTAAGAAATCCATTGAAAGTCTAATCGTATTTTAAAAGTAAGGATTCCAAAGTTCTTTTTTAATTACCAGCTGTTTGCGATTATCTTTTAATATGTGGTCTGGACAGATTTTATTCATGACAGACATGCATGTGTTACAAAAGGGCTTAGGATGATTTCAGTGCTCTTTCTTTCATACATTCAGACACATACATCCATATTTTAGAAAATGAAATATCGTGCTTGCTTGTCAGTGACAGCTAGATTAGATACCTGCTAAAATTTTGTGCAAAGCAATTTAAAACCCAGACTGACCTAGCGGCCAAGGAATACAGACCAATTTTGCCTGTGCCAAGAAGACCCTCTGATTTACATCTGCAGCTGACAGTGCTTAGAGTCTAGGCCAGCATCTGGGTATTCATGTGGGAAAAAAGAAGGTTATTTTGACCATGCTCTTTTTCTATGCAAATTGTTGGTAAGGTGTCTACTAAGGGTCAAGGACACTCAGTCGGGTTTAGAGCCACCAATTCATTCTTCCACATAAGGAGAGTCTGATTTGTCATAGGACCAGATTTGTTCAGCTACAGCTGTGTAAAGGCTTTGCCAAAAATTTAGCCATCAATTTCATCTTTTTAATTATCTAGGGTAGCTTTCTCTCACTACAGGTTTTGACGGCATCGTCATCTCGCCAGTCTGCTGAGACTGATTTCACTAGATACATAAAGAGCTACTGTTATTAGTTTCCTAGCTAAATAATACTTTGTGTAATCAATTAAAAGAAATTAAAATATTAAATACTGCAATCTGGACTGGAGTTACAGACCTCCCAACCCTGAGGATATTTTTCATCTCAGTCCTATCACTTAGTAAATATAATTCCTATTTTTCAGATTATAACATGCATCATTGTATCAAAATTAAACATATCAGATCTACATATTGGATATTCATGGGTGCATAAAACAGTATAACCAGACAGTCAAAAGAGGTGATTACTGGGTTGGTTCAGTGAGTACTGCATGCAGTTCTGTGCCTCACAGTTTAAGAAAGATGTGAAGGTCCTTGAATGCATCCAGAGGAGGGCAACAAAGCTGGTGGAAGGGCTGGAAGGCATGTCCTGTGAGGACCAACTGAGGACTATGGGCTTGTCTAGTTTGGAGAGTAGGAGGCTGAGGGGCCACCTCACTGCTCAATACAGCTTCCTGAGGAGATGAAGGGCAGAGGGAGATGCTGAGCTGAGAGCTGAGTGACAGGACATGAGGAAATGGTTCAAAGCTGTGCCAGGGGAGATACAGAGTGGACATTAGGAAGCATTTGTTTACTGAGAGGGTGGTCAGTCGCTGTGTCATGGTCTAAGCTGGGACTATGGGGCCAACAGTCACGAACTAGAAGGCAGGGAAGCTAAGCAGCTGGGATCACTTACAGTCTTCCTAGAGAGCTGGTTGATGTCCCACGCCTGTCAGTATTTAGAGGCATTTGGACAATGCCCTTAATAAATTTCTCAGAGAAATAACCTCTGTAGCTCAACCCCAATATTGAAAACTCATCATGTAAACCTGGTGCTGAAATATAACAACTCTATAAATCTAGACTTACTGTGTTTTCACTGTGGTGTTAATAAAGTAATGAACTCTGGCAAAACATTCAGTCACCATGTTCAAAATCAGCTGTGTTCTGCAAGCTTTAGTCACTGAAAAGGAACTAACAGAACAGCTAGAAATCTAGCTAGAGGTAAAGGAAATTAACTAGTTTGTCTTCAGAAACTGACTTTAAAAAAAAAATTATTCCATTTTCACAGTGAATAATCTTGTAAAGCTTCCTTAATATAGAGTCCATTCTCTAAGAAACAGATGCTTAAATTCCAGAGAACTTTAAACCATATTGGTCTGACTAGAAAGACAAATAGCTGAGGAATAATAGTAAAATGCGTTAGCAAATACAAAACTAGAATAAACCAGGATGAAGAAATCACACATTAAATTATGATACCCTCCCAGGTCAGGGGAATAGACAAAAAAATTCAATTTTGGAAGGCTGTTTTTACTTAATGTGGATTAGAAATTATATTTTTGGCTATACTTATTTTTCAATCCTTTAAGTTAAACACATCCTCCCACAAGCAGATCCTCTTGAGTGGTGAAGTCTATGTTTTTCAGAGGTATGATTCTCACCATAGACTTAGAATATCTGTCCTTAAGAAAAGCATCCTATTTACTAAGGAACTAAAACAAAAAAAAAGAAGTCTTTACTTTTCTTCAGTGTCAAAGTTTTGATGTTTGCACTGTAAGTTCTTTAGCTTCAGTGGGATCTGGTCCATCATGTTTAAAACATGCAATGTTTCCACAATTTGCAATACAACATATGTTCTCAGAATCACTGTTTGAAAATGTTAATTGGAGGTAGTGGGCAAGCAAATCTTTCAGGTAAATGTAATGCGAGGCTCTAGGAGGACTGCAAAATAAAATCCATTAAGAACTGAAAGCACAATTCCCACTAGAAAACCATTCTCTAACCCTTAGATCTCCAGATAAAAATATTTCTGGAGTTAGTCTTCCCTTATTAGAAACAACTATGTGAACAATAAATCCAAACCATAATTTACTAGCATTGGTCCATAAAAAAGAAAACAGGCTCAACTTGGGAAAAATAGTTTAGTTTATTATTAATCAAGTAATTCAAGATTTCCTTTTCAAAGACTGTCCAGCCAAACCAGACTCCCTTGCTCTTCAGGACTGCCTCCTGAGGGACTCTTATCAACCAGTCTCCTAAACAGTCTAAAATCTGCTTTGCAGAAGTCCAAGGTAGCAGTTCTTCTGACCCTCTACCTACTTGTCTGAGAATCAAAACCTGTAATTTCATAACTGTTATGTCCAAGACGGTCTCCAACCATTACATTACTCACAAGTCCACCTCTGTTTGCAAACAACAGGTCCATTGGGGTGCTTTCCCCAGTCCCCAGCATATCCAAGCCTCTCCTACTCTTCATTGTCTTGTGGCGCTGTGGTTTTCTATATGTCTTCTTTAGGATCACCAGAATAATAGTGCGATGAAAAGGACATGTAAATATGGAAACTTTCTTCTAAAAATACGAAGAAAAAAAAAGATATAAAAAAAACATGTAGTATGAAAAGCAATACATTTAAAACAAATTGCAAACTGTGGGTTCTAGAATTTTCTGATTCCTGAAAAAGGGCTGTATTATGTCCTACTTACTGTAGACTTAAGGAGATGCTAATAGATCAAATTTCTAGATAAAAGCAGATTTCTTGAAAAACAAACATATAAAGTTCATTTCTTGTGGTCAGTTCATGCAAGACTAAATGCATTCCATCTGTTTTCCAACCTGTCTTTACTGTGTGTGGCCCACTGTCCTTAAAAGACTGATAGTTTTGCTACTTCCTATGAGAACTGGAGGAGAAAGGATGTGTTTCATCTGGGTAACTGAGGACAGACACAATTTATGAAGTGTCAGATAAGAATAGAACCTTATTATTCCAATTCTAACCTTGTGTAGTCTTAAATTTTACACTTTTCCACCCAAGCCCAGCCTAGAGGACCACTCTTTCATTAAATAATTAAAAAAAAATTCTCCATAAGTAAAGCTGCATGAAGAAGGACAAATATTAGTTTCTTTTTAATATATTTTTTTTTCAGAGAATAATACGAAAGAAATATCAAGTTAATTTATTTTTTTCCTACCTTTGTCTTTGTTTTTCTAAAAAGGAATACGTTTACCTCAAAGTGAGCAGTATTTAGAAAAATGTTGTTATTCAAGTGATAGTTTTGATGATTGATACTATGATAATTCATTTATATTAATTCTAAATATTTTAGTTTATTTTATTCTTCAATTTGGGGGCATTACTTTTGTGAGCATTTCTAAGACAAATAAAATCATATGATTTGTTGGACAGGTCAATTATACAAAAATTCCATTCAGTTTTTATAATCATGGCTAGAGCTTCATGGTTACAAGAAAAAGTGCTAGTGTCTATCAGATGTCAAAGATGTATATACAACTGAGACTTGCAAAAGCTAGAAATTCACCCAAGTTTGAGTATACTGTTACCAAAACAATAAAAGACTTCAGAATGAACTTCCCCTAAAATTCTGTGTGTCTCTTCATGTTATTTAAATTTTAAGATCCTCTACAAAGTAACCTGAAGAATCAAAGGAATCTGTTTTCTTGAGAAATTGGATAAACCTGGAGAAATTTTCTGACTGTCCTTGTCTCTTTAAAAACTGAACTTGAATAAATTATTTGAATGAAATAATCTCAAAGTAAAGGGCAAAATGAGAAAAGGCATAATGAACCTACGATCTAGTGATCCTGTGAAAGACAAAAGTGAAAAGTAGGGGGTTTATTACAAAGCCTAAAAATTATAAGAAAAATTTCCCATTCTTTGTTTATTTCTGTGTATGATGAAGACATATAGTTTCTTTAAATAAATAAAAAAAAAATATGCATTTCACAGTTCTATAATACCTGTATCTGTCATACAACTGTGGTTTCATTTAGATATTAAATTCTAGACATTTGAGATCATTTAAGATTATTAGGCACTACTACGCATATTAAATAATTATATTAGAAATTATTTATCATGCATATTGGCCTCTGAGATAGAGAAGAAAGAATGAATTAAGGTTTCTGTCAATAAAAAATATTATTACTTCAGTTTTAGAAAAATATGCTGTTTCTCATTACTTTTTTTTCTCTCTGTAAGGTTAAATATCCAGTTCGGTAAAGTCACAGCACTGTAAATTGTTGAGGTGAAATAAACATATGATATAATGTCTTCAAGACAACAACAACAATAAAAAGACTAATTTAAAAATAAATCACAGTGTAATCTCTGTGTGAGGGCAAATCAAGTCTGTGATGCGAAACCCCTGTGCCTACTGAATACAAGCCGACTTGTAGCAACTCTCTGGGAAAGTATGTAAAGAGATTAAAGGTAATTAAGATTATACTAAATTAAAGTTATCAACATAAACATCCATAATAAAAAGTTATTTGAATATTACATAATTAAATGAGTAATTTCATAAAGTTTGTCAGAAACATACAATCTCCGATGTTTGCTGGAGAGTTGAAACTTTTTCTACACGTTAAAATGAGATGTATCATGAAATCTATGAGCCATGAATTTTCTCAATGACAATACAATGATATCAGCCAGCTCATTATTCTGACCTTCTTACTACAAATAAATCAGCTCTGTGACTAAGCAAAATGCAGAAATTAAAGTGGCAGATCTAAGAAAGGTCATAAAAAATAAAGCAAAAGAATTTGAAGATGTCCTTGAAGGCTGTTGGCTAGTAATTATATCAATGGAGGCATAACTGCACATAACCATTTTTATTATTTGTTTAAATATATGAATAGATTGATCGTTTGTCACTGTCCCTTTCCTTCTGCTTCAATGAGGACATAAAGGAATCAAGCTGAAACTGTGTGGGTTGCCTTACCTGTACATGACATGTACGTATATAGATTAAATACTTTCAGAGATGCAAGACACCATTAGACAAAACAAGATGGAGGGGATAATGAGATAAATATGGGAAAGTCCTTAAGAAATAACCTTGTACTCTTGAGTTTTATTTGCACAGGCTGACCTTGTCTCCCAGGTAGTTGATGGGTAAATACAATGCAGCGTAGCTATGCCTAATATGATCATTCAGAGTGCTAGTCAGAAGGCTATACATCTTTCTATGCTTGTAAACTCGCCAATTTGTATTTTGTATTTTATAGATTAAATACTTGTAAAAACTTCTTGTCAGTCAACAACTAACAGGAAGTTACATTTCTTTGAAATTAGGACAGGAAACCCAGTATCTCTTCCATGTTTATTTAAACTTTCAGTGCCCTTATCTTCCTAAGATTAGTTTTGCTACATAAGGATGGTTTTCCCATACCTTGCTTTCCCTTCCCCTTCCACTTTCTCTTACATTTTTCCTTCCCATTCTCTCTTTGCTACTGCAATTGCATTTCATTCAAATCTACCACCAGAGCAGAACACACATAGCCTATTCCCTTCTTTATCAGTTCAAAAGTTAGACTGAAATTTTCACATTTAATGCAAAATATCAGCTGAATAATTTTGCAAGAAGGATTTGATTGTGAAGAATCAAATGAAGAGAGGAAAAGAGTTTTTTCAGAACCACCTGACAAAATGATGCAAATGGCAGTATGCAGACACTACGAAGGTATTAATTCTTCTTCTCAGTTACTCAAATACCAGGTTGCCATATGAGATATTGACTATGACTGAGCTCTTAAAATATATCAATTTTAAATATTTCAAAGTTAAATCAACAGCCTATTTCAGAGATAAACATAAGTTCAGGTAGATCATATCAAAATTGTGCAAAGTAATCTGGGTAGCAATTGGAAATTTTTTTTTTTTTTTTTTAAAGTAGAAAAGTGGTCAGGTTTGCTTTATGTAATATATATCAGCATATATACGGTACAGTTTATTCCATTTCCTGAAAGTTATTTAATCATACTTAATCACGCACCAGACTCTTTTTCTCTAGAGTAATGAAGTATGTTGCAGTCTTTGATGGCTGCTCCACTGTCATCACGTAGTGAACAGTAACTTGAGTTCTAGTGTCAATTATCCCGCAAAATGCTGGCGTAACTTCTGCTTTACATAAAGTGTGTTTACAAACAAAAGAATTACCTTACTGCTTGCTCTAAAATTATCAGGTTTTAACAGGTAATAAATTATTTCAAACCACTTTTTTAGGTAAATAAATAACAAATTAGGTTATCTGCCAGAAAAAAGATTTTATTACTTGTAGGTGCCAAAGAATATCAGGCATACTAAACCCTGTATACCTCTAGAATTTAAACACATGAATATGCATAATTCATATGTATAAACTGGGAATTTTTAACTGTTACTGGCAAATCTCAGAGACATTGCATATTGACTCATAAAAAGGACTGAATACTTATTCAATATTTTCCATTTCATTTAAAGGAAAACTTCTATTTTAAAGTATTGCTTTGTATGCATTTTATATTGTGTATTTTTTTATTTCAAGGAAATATGTGGGACATACAAATGTTTATGTGAATGTCATTCCTGCACAGCCTGCCTCCACTAAAAGCCTGGGTAAATAAACAACCTTTATGGGATCTATCCAGGCCAAGAAAGCTAATCTTTATTAAATTAACTCTCAAATGGAAAAGTAGTAAAAAGTGATCTCTGCTAATAACTACCACTGAAAGTAAAGACTCAGCAATTCAGTTACTAAATGTACTGTTTATAAGATTTCATTTGGCTAATAAATGCCAGAGTTATTTTACTAGACATTCTAAAGGGAAATTTAAATTATTATCTGATCATCTGAAAGACCTATTTTGCCATGTTTTAATTTTAATGATATATTAATGGAAAAGGTTACTGCAATTTCCACCACCCCACCCCAAACCCCAGTATTATCAATCTGGATGCCTTCTGCTTCTTTAATCAAAACTATGAAAGTCAAGAGCTCCCATCTTTATTGAAGCAATCAATCATTTTTTGGTTTTTTTTAAGGCAAACTTCTGAGCTTGATTTTTTTCTCATTTTGGTTGAATTATTTATTTCTGAAGGCACATGAAATGTAGATATTCTTTACTGTCTTTGATTAACCATCTTTTATTGAAAAAACATTTATTACACTGAGCAAAAATAAGTTCTGCCAAGATGGTGCCAGGTTCTTTCCAGTGGTGTCCAGTGACAGGACCAGAGGCAGTGTGCACAAACTGAAACATCAGGAAACACGTTTTTCACTGTAAGGGTGACTGAGCATGGGAACAGATTGCCCAGAGATGTTGTGGTATGTCCCTCCTTGGAGATATTCAAAAGTCATCTGGACATGGTGCTGGGCACCTGTCCTGAAATAACCCTGCTTGAGAAGTGTTGGACCAGATGACCTCCAGAGGTCCCTTCCAAACTCCACCATTCTGTGATTCTGTGAACTCATACACAGTGAAAGTAGGTTGACTCTTTCTTCATGTACTTCCTTAACAGTAATAAAAAGCAATGTTTTGATTCCCAGAGCTTGGGAGGCTTTTATATATACAGAAGGGGAAAGAAAAGGGGAAAGGGAAGAGGGGAAAGAGAAAAAGGGAAAAAGGGAAGGGGGAAGAGGGAAGGGGAAGGGGAAAGGTAAAAGAACAGAAAGGAAGGGAAAGGGGAAGGGGGAAAGGGAAAAGAGAAAAGGAAGGCAAGGGAAGGCAAGGCAAGAGAAACCATCCTTATGTATCAAAAATGAGTCTTAGGAAGAGATCTTTCCCTTATGGTTACAGCACTGAAAGTTTAAATAAACATGGAAGAAATTATGGTTTTCCTGTACTAATTTCAAAGAAATATAATTCTCATTAGTTGTAGAATGACAAGAAGGTTTTAGAAGTATTTCATCTCTATATATTTATACATATATGTGTGTGTATGTATGTGCACATATATGCATACGTAGTATATACATTTATGTTCATACACATATACATCTACATATACAAATACTTTTAGATTCTAAAGACATGTGTAAGGAAAAGTTTTTTAAAAAATTGCAGTATTCTATGAATGATCTGTTAAAATCTTAAGACTCTTAGTACCTGAATCTGAAAGAACGATTTACATCTCTTCGTATCAGTTAGACTCTTTGGAGACTCCTTAGGCCAATTGCCATAACTTTACTTTCGAGTATTTGAGTGATCTCAAGCTGCCTCAGCAAGATATGATGTAAATGCTCAGCAGTGTCCTAAACAGCATGTAAATAAGATTGTATTCAGATATAAGAAGGCATCACAAATCTCTTAGGTCTTTTGAAGAACTGATTTGTTAGGTGTGTACAAGTAAAGCTTTATTATTCTTTAAATCACTGAGGTTTTTTAGTTAAATTAAACAATGGTATGAGTTTTCAGTCCCTATTTATATGAAATCTTGTTTTCAAAGAACAAATTTAGACAATAAAACGAAAGAAAAATAAATGACCTTGACATTCTCCAGTGAATAGTTAAATGTTTTGGAGAGTTGCATGCACCCTGAGCTATAGGATGTTTCAAAAGACTAAACCATGTTCTGCAGCATAGCCAAGGGAATGACCTATTTCTTGTAAAACTAGAATCTACTGAAGCAAACAGGGCAAACAAACTGAGATTGAGCCTGATCTGCAGTTCATGTGAAGGGAAGTCCTCAGGGTCTAGGAGTCTCCCCTCCTAGAGCACCTGTTTTCTAGTAGGTTCTTCCCCTCTCCATGACCCCTTTATTCTTCATTTTACTGCATGGTAGCCCCTCTTTTACAGGAAGGAGGGAAGAACAGCTCTGCCTGCTGAGTGTCCAAGAACCTGGGCTTTGAGGAACTTTCTGAATGGCTACCCTGGACGCAAGCATATGAAGTTGGATGTTGCAGACGCCTTAAAAGATAAAAGTAATAAAAAAAAACGTCCTTGCTATCTCTATACAATGCAAAATACAGGTTTAATAAAGATGCAATTTAAATTAAGGAGAACAGCTTGACAACATTTACAGGATAACTATGAAATTGTCCATAATTCTCTGAGTGTGAGATACACACTTGCACAAACTGAGTGGGAAAGATAAGCACCAATTGCCCCATCACTTTCAAGCATTTATGCACCTCAGAAACTATACTCAGAATCATAGAATTCCAGGTTGGAGGGGACCTCAAGGATCATCTGGTCCAACCTTTCACGACTGTTGGTCCAACCAGTCAAGACTTTTGGATGGCTGTCTTTAAGGAATTGATTCATACTTTCTAGATATTAATTTCCAATTGGCTTAAAAGTTTAAAAACATCAGAAACAAAATGCACATAGAAAGACCCACAAGGACTGAGCTAATTGTCTTTGTTGGATGAAAAATAAAATAAAACATTACTGCAAATGTCTACATGCAGTTGGTAGGAGATTTCCTTTTGGCAAGGGGTTAATTCAGAGCTAATTTATAAAAAGCGAATCTTAAGACCTAATTAAAACAAAATACAGAACAGGAATACAAAAAGTTAGCATGCAGCATCTACCATATACCACATCATATAATTACCACTGTATGATTATCTGCTCTCCTTTTTTAAATTGCCACACTCCCATATTTATTACTTTGTTATTATTTTTCTTCTAATTAGTTTCATTTGAAAAAGCTAGTTGCATGCCACTTATTTCCTTTACACTCAGTGTGCAATTATCACTGATCCACAATGAACTGAAAGGTTAATGATCATATCAGGAAATATCTGGTTTCTTCATTCCAGGTAAGCAAATGTTATTTAGTGATGATTCCCGCATTTCTTTTCAGAGTTCCCCAAATATAGCAATGGGAAAATCTTTGTCCCCTTTTTTACGCAAAAGAAAAAGAGTATGTGTTATCATAAACCTATATCCAGCATGTAATGGCAACTCGGCAAAATGTTGCACATTTATTTATCATCTTCTTTGGTTGTCAATCATATCTTTCTTCTAACTTCCTCACCATTTCATAAGAATTCTCAAATATAGTGGATAATGGCTTGGCATTTCATCTGCCAGTTCCCTCAGGGCCTGTGGATGCATCTCAACAGATCCCATGGACTTGTGCACCTTCATGTTCCTTAGGTGTTTTCAAACCTGATTGTCTCCTATAACGAGTGGTTCTTCATTCTCCCAGTCCCTGCCTTTGTTTTCTGTAACTTGGGTGGTGTGGCTAGAGCTGTTGATGGCAAAGACTGAGGCAAAATGGTCATTGAGTACCTCAGCCTTCTCCATGACCCAGGTAACCACATCTCCCATTTCCTTCCAGAGGGAGTCCACATTTTCCCATCTTCCTTTTATCCCAGATGTACCTATAGAAACGTTTCCTGTTGCCTTTGACATCCCTGGCCAGATTTAATTCTGTCAGGTCTTTAGTTCTCCTAACCTGATCCCTGGCTGCTCAGACAATTTTTCTGTTTTCTTCCCAGGCTAACTCTTCTTGTCTCCACCCTCCATAGGCTTCCTTTTTTTGTACTGGATTTTGTCCAGGAGCTCCTTTTTCATTGACACAGGCTTCTGAGTGTTTTTTCCTGACTTTGTCAGGATGCATCACTCCTGAGCTTGGAGGAGATGATCTATGAATATTAACCTGCTCTGTTGTGTCCCTTTTCCTTCCAAGGCTTTATCCCATGGTAGTCTACCAAGCAGATCCCTGAAGAGGAAAAAGTCCACTCTTCTGAAGTCTAGGGTAGTGAGCTTGCTGTGCACCCTTTTAGCAGTGCTAAGGATTTCAAACTCCACCATTTCATGATCACTGCAACCAAAGCTGCCCCCAAGCTTCATATTCCCCACCAACCCCTCACTGTTGGTGAGAACGAGGTCCAGCATAAGCCCTCTCCTTATTGGTTCCTCTATCGCTTGGAGAAGGAAGTTATCATCAACGCTTTCCGGGAACCTCCTGGATTGCTTGTGTCCTGCAGTGTTGTCCCTTCAGCAGATATTGGGGTGGTTGAAGTTCCCCACAAGGACCGGGGCTTATGAATGCGAGGCCACACCCATCTCTCTATAAAGGGCCTCATCCACTCTGTCTTCCCGGTCCCACACTGCAATGTCACCTGTTCCTACTCTCCCTTTAATCCTCACCCATAAACTCTCAGTCAGGTCCTCATCCACCCCCAGGCAGAGCTCTGTGCTCTCCAGCTGGTAACTTCCTCGTCTCCTCAGCCAGTCTTTCCTGAAGAGACTTTATCTTTCTTTCCAACACCTATGGGAGGTGTCCCACCATGTCTCTGTGGTGACAATAAGGTCATAGCTCTTCAGGCATGCACACATCTCTAACCTCTCTTGTTTGTTCCCTATGCTATGTGCATCTGCATAGAGGCATTTCAGCTGGGCCCCTGATGAAGCTGGCTTATTGGCTGAAGTGGCTGGAAGTCGTTTGTGCTGCTCTCCAGGTGCTCTCCTGCTGACCTGCGATCCCACTCTAGGCTCTGGGCATATTCTGCTGGCACCAGCATCAAACTAGTAGGAGTGGATAGATCGAAGTTCTCCCCTGGCAACATTAGTTTAAAGGCTTCTTCACCAGCTTCACAAGCCTGTGACTGAAGATGCTTTTTCTCTGACAGGTGGACCACATCATCAACCAGCAGACCACATTTCTCAAAGTCAGCTATTTGCTGAACCCCTAGCTGTGACACCAGTCCCATAACCATTCATTAATTCACTTGCAAAAGGGGCATCGCAGCCAGGTGGGGCAGCAGGAGCCACTGCACATCCCAGACTGTGGGACAGGTGCGCGTGGGCTTTGCATGGTGGCTGCTGCAGCATGGGAAATGGGACCTGCTCCAAGTGCCAGTGTGGGGAGGGCAGCACTGTGCCACACCAGACTATCCTTGTATTTGCAGAGGCTCTCTAAAATGGCTTTATGCTTCTTCAGTTTCATCACATATGCCATACCCAGAGTCCAGGCACTTCTTGGCTGTTGGTGGATCTATGCCCACAGAAAAAAAGCATGCAACCTATCACGAAAAAAGGCAACAGCCACTGAAGAAGAGCAGCAGGAAGAAGCGCCAGAAGATGGATGATTCATCACCCAAACAGAAGCATGTGTTCTGTGAAGACTACTTCCCTTGTTGGAAGACGAATGCCCAAGAGAATGAAACCTTGACCACCCTTGCCATCCAGCAGGGTTCACAACATCCCCTCTTCTAACTCAAACTCAGGAGAGGCTAGATCTGTCACAAGACCTTCCAGATCTGTCAGTAACAACAATTCAGCCCAGCACCCTTGAGGATGACAGTGAAAAACTAGAAGCGCAGGCTCTCAAGACGAAAGTAGTGTCCCAGCTCATGTTTCTTTTCCTCTGATCTCAAAGAGCACAGAGCATTATGGCAGTGCTGCAGTGAGCCTTACACAGGATTCAGGCTCTAGTGCAAAGATCAGTGGACATCAGCATCAGTGACGCTGACACAAGTGTTTTTGGGAATCACGGAGATCAGCAATGCAGAGCAGCTAGATGATTCTTCATTTAAGCGACCTAAGGAAAGCCAGATGCCAGAAATTGTGCTATTGGATACTGGCTCTGTGACAGCCCTTTGCTTAGGATTGGAGAAGGAAGCCAATACTCTGCAAGCCTTCCTCAGTAATGCAGTTGAAGTTGCATCCAGTCACAAGGATTCAGCAGTGAGTATGCTACCAGATAGCTTGGAGGCTGACTGTTTGGCAGGCAGGGAGAAAGAGATGTCCGAGTCAACTGCTAGTACTGTACGTGTGTTTTGAGAGGAGGACACACAACCAAAAGGAGGTGAATTGGAAAGACAGAAAACTGGAGAAGTGAGTTTGGAGAATGAAGATGTTGAGAAAATTGAGCAAGTAGCAGCACAGATCATTTGCAAGGTAATTCTGGCAGCAGCCCTGACAGAGTGCTGTCTGGTGCTGCAAGTGCGTTTCCTTGAACCTGCCAGGCTGCGGCCAGCCAAGCTGAGACACCTCTGGAGAGTATAGCCCTGCGTCCTGTCTCTTAATCGCGGCAAATTGGTGACCCCCAACGTGATGGGTCGACGAACCGCCTAGCTGAGTGGCAGGCTGCGTATTCCCACAGAACTTTGTATGAGCTGCTGAAAGGAAGCAGGAGCCGGCTGGCAAACAATCCCTCCGGAGTAGAGAGGTGAGCTGTGGGAAACATGGGAAATCAAGTGTCTTCCCCTGAAAGAGACGTTTATGAGCTTATGAAAGCTCTCCTTCGAAAACATGGGAAAAATGTTCCTGGTCATGACCTCAAAGCAATGCTTAAATGGGTACAGGTGAAAATACCCACAGTAACTACATCCAATATTTTTACGCGGGAACTTTGGGACGATGTGGAGGTGAAAGTATGGGATGCAGCGACAACAGGGAACGCTGAGGTGCAGCACATGCTCCCTTGGTGGAGAAGCATTTTTGAGACTTTGAAAGCCCAGGAAAAAAGCCACAAATACATAGCAGAGAGACAAACGGACTCTCCTGCGATACCTCCGCTGTCATC